>NW_026867602.1:1579540-1854657 GCF_020745735.1 Hemiscyllium ocellatum
GAGTTGAGTTTAAAAGCTCCCTGGAGCGTTAACCCAAGACTGCGAATCCAGCAATGTGGCTGCTTTCTCCCGCAGAGTCTGAACAGAGGATCTGGCGGGGGGAGATGTTTCGTGGCCATTGCTTCACGCAGTGGCCAGTCCATCCTTTGCAGGGGCAGAGGGTTCTTATAGGATTGAGTGCACACGGTGACACTGGGGCCAGTTAGCTTAGCCCCTCAGTCTCTGCGCATTCCCTCCATCCCGCGCTGCCGGTCCCTGTGTCCCCCCCCCTTCCCTGCTGGCGCTGACACCCTTATCTGAATCCCCTCCAAGGTAGGTTGGTCCTCGAAACCGAACTGTAGTTCCCCGAGTCCTTGTTCCTGCTGGGTGTCCTCACCGTTTCCTCCTCTGTTTCCTGTAGGATGGCACCGCTCCACTCCCTTGGCTGAGGCGACTGGACGTGGCTTTGGGAACTGCCCGTGCGATACAGTTCCTGCACTCGAGCAAGCCCGGCCTCATCCACGGAGATATCAAGAGGTGATGAGCTGGTAGCTCGCTAGGTTCTGGGATTCATTGGTGCCACGCACCACTGCAGTGTCGGGGGATGGAGTCAGGACTGAGGGAGTGGGAGCACTGTTGGTGGGTGGATGCTGAGGGAGGGGGCGCGGTAGGAGGGTCAGCACTGAGGGAGGGGGCGCGGTCTGGGGGGTGGGTGCAGCCGAGGGAGCAGGCACTGTCGGGGTTGGTGCTGAGGAAGCAGGTTCGGTCAGAGGTTCGGCGCTGAGGGAGTGCCGCGATGTCGGAGGTTCGGCGCTGAGGGAGTGCCGCGATGTCGGAGGTTCGGCGCTGAGGGAGTGCCGCAATGTCGGAGAGTTGGCACTGAGGGAATGCCGCAATGTTGGAGGGTTGGCGCTGAGGGAGTGCTGCACTGTCGGCGAGTTCGGCGCTGAGGGAGCAGGCACTGTCGGGGTTGGTGCTGAGGCAGCAGGTATCGGTCGGAGGGTTGGTGCTGAGGGAGCAGGCACTCGGTGGCAGGCCAAGGGAGTGCGACATTGTCAGGATGTCAGCGCTGAGAGATAGCGGGCGCAGTCCAAGGGTCGGCGCTGAGTGGTACATGTAACTGAGTCCCCGTCAGGCCTGAGGGAAGATCCCAGTGGTTTTGGAGCACTGTGTCCGCGATGTTACCTGTTCTTATCATTATTGCAATGTGTCTGTCCCTTTCCCAGTTCCAACATCCTCCTGGATGAGAATTTTGTTCCAAAGCTTGGGGACTTTGGGCTGGCACGTTTTAGCCGATACTCCAATAACCCTGGGAAAAGCTGCACGGTAGCGAAGACCCAGACGCTGCGGGGAACCTTGGCATACCTTCCTGATGAATACATCAAGAGTGGGCAGCTGTCCGTGGAGCTAGACACCTACAGTTTCGGAGTGGTGAGTACAGCAATTTCCACAACGTGCACTGTCCCTGTCCCTGTCCCTGGAGGGTTTGATGGGGGCAGTGTAGGGGGAGCTTTACTCTGTATCTAACCCCGTGCTGTCCCTGTCCCTGGGAGTGTTTGGTGGGGGGGACAGTGTAGAGGGAGCTTTACTCTGTATCTAACCCCCCTATCCTGGGGGTGTTTGATGGTGGACAGTGTGGAGAGAGCTTTACTCTGTATCTAACCCCCCTGTCCTGGGGGTGTTTGATGGGGGGACAGTGTAGAGGGAGCTTTACTCTGTATCTAACCCCCCTATCCTCGGGGTGTTTGATGGGGGACAGTGTGGAGAGAGCTTTACTCTGTATCTAACCCTGTGCTGTCCCTGTCCCTGGGATTGTTTGATGGGGACAGTGTAGAGGGAGCTTTACTCTCTATCTAACCCCCCTGATTCTGTCCTGGGGGTGTTTGATGGGAGGGGGGGACAGTGATATTCTGATCCATGCGAGTGCCCTTCTGTGATTGCCATATCCTCACATGGAGTTATATTAACCGTTCCTCCAGTGTCCCTGGGTGAAATTTCCTGAACTCTATCCCAAATGACTCAGTGGCCTGTGGACTGGGCAGCTCATGAAGGCAGACCACCATCACCACCACCTCAAGGGGCAGCTAAGGATGTGCAGTGAATACACAGCTGTGGGGCCGGTGAACGGGTGGACAGGTTTGAGGGGCCGAATGGCCGCCGCCTCCTCTTCGGTCTGTATCGGTGTGCAGTCCTCCCTCTGTGATGTTATGCCTGTGGAATATACACCTCATCTTTCCTCCTCCCTCCTCTCCCCTCCCCATCTTTTAGGTCCTGTTGGAGATCCTCACTGGACGCAAAGCCTTGGAGAGCGATGGGTCAGCCAAGCCCAAGTACCTGGTGAGTCTTAGGGACTGTTTGGAGGATTAGCAGCTCCTCCCGGCCTCCCTGCTCTTTCGTGGGTGGGTGGGGGGGAGGGTAACAACCGGCCAGAGGTGCTGCCCCTTCGTGGGCAGGGGGAGGGAGTGTCCAGGGGATGGGGAATCCAGCCCAGAGGTATCTTCCTTTCCAGCACTCAGGAGAGCGGTCCCTCAAACACAAGCAGTCGGTTTCCCAGCACCCGGAGAGCGTCGAGGATGAAGGGTCGGCTTAACCAGACAGGAAGAACGTTGTGAAACCTGAAAGGATTCTGAAATGATTTACAAGGATGTTGCCAGGGTTGGAGGGTTTGAGCTACAGGGAGAGGCTGTGGCTGTTTTCCCTGCAGTGTCGGAGGCTGAGGCAGGTGACCTTACAGAGGGGCATGGGTAGGATGAACAGACAAGGTCTTTTCCCTGGGACGGGGGAATCGAAAAACTAGAGGGCACAGGTTTAGGGTGAGAGGGGAAAGATATAAAAGGGACCCAAGGGGCAACTTCACACAGGGGTGGTACGTGTGTGGAACGAGCTGTCAGAAGAAGTGGTGGAGGCTGGTACAATAACATCATTTATGCGGACGTGAAAAGGAAAGGGGATATGGGCCAAATGCTGGCAAACGGGACTAGATCAATATACTCTCTCTGGTCGGCACGGGCGAGTTGGAGTGAAGGGTCTGTTTTCGTGCTGTCTGACCCCCCGAGTGGTGAGTATCACTGGCCTGGATGGTTAGCCGCGGTGCTGGGAGTGGGCAGAGATTCCTTGCGGCAGTCAGTCCCGCGGTGTGTCTCGAACCGGTGTGACACGCGCGCCGTGTTTCCCCGCCTGCAGAAGGATCTCGTCGAGGAGGAGGAGTGCGATGATGGCGAGGCAGAGGGACGGAGCTTGCGGGTCGCTGATCGCATCTGCCGCTGTCACCTGGACAGGAAGGCTGGAAGGTACCCAGGCTGTCTCCCCGTCCAGCTCTGCGCTCTCGCCTGCGAGTGCCTGCAGCGCCGGAGAAAGAGAAGACCGAAAATGGCCAAGGTAACGAGGGCCGGGACACATACGCACCCACCCCCCTACTTTGTTGCGTTTATTAACAAAAGCATGACATCCAGAAATGGCCATTGCTTTCACATCGCCTGCGGTAGCGGTCTGTATTTACAAAGCTCCTCAATGTCGCAGGCAGTGTCACGCAGCCCGTTCTCTCCTCAACCCAGCCCCAGGCACCGTTTCACCAGAGATCCCAGACAGTTAGTCCAAGTAGCTGGGTGATGTGGAGCAACTCTCAAAAGGGGCTGGCAGGGGTGGCAGAGATAGGGAGGGGGTGTAGGGGCTGGACGGGGGACAGCGATCAGGAAGTGGGAGTAGGGGCTGGCAGGGGTGGCAGAGATAGGGAGGGGGTGTAGGGGCTGGACGAGGGGACAGTGATCGGGAAGTGGGAGTAGGGGCTGGAGGAGGGGACAGAGATAGGGAGGAGGTGTAGGGGCTGGAGGAGGCGACAGATAGGGAGGAGGTGTAGGGGCTGGAGGAGGCAACAGATAGGGAGGGGGTGTAGGGGCTGGACGAGGGGTCAGAGATAGGGAGGGGGTGTAGGGGCTGGACGAGGGGTCAGAGATAGGGAGGGGGTGTAGGGGCTGGAGGAGGTGACAGAAATAGGGATGGGGTGTAGGGGGCTGGACGAGGGGACAGTGATCAGGATGTGGGATTAGGGGCTGGTGGAGGGAACAAAGATAGGGAGGGGGTGTAGGGGCTGGAGGAGGGGTTAGAGATAGGGAGGGGGTGTAGGGGCTGGAGGAGGGGTTAGAGATAGGGAGGGGGGTGTAGTGGCTGGAGGGGTTTAGAGATAGGGAGGGGTGTAGGGCTGAGCAGGGCTACAGTGATGGAGAGGGGTGAGGGAGCAATTTGGGATGGGTGTGGGTACTATGCATAATGGGCAGTGCCTCACGTCCATCTCCTCCTGACAGGTTTATGAGCAGCTGAAGACTCTGAGGACGCTTGGCCAGGCCTCTGGTCCAGCAGAAGGTCAGTTTGACGCTGGCTCACAGCACGGAGGGGGCTCGGAGCCAGTGGACGCCCTGGCGGAGAGGTTGCGGAGCTCCTCGCTCAGTCCTGTGGAGGACACTTACAGATTCGCCTCACAGTTACACCAGCCCCTGGACCACGGCCGCGCTCAGACCCTCCCTGGACCCTCAGTCTCCTGCGATGCTCGCCCATCCCTGTGCCACTCACGGCCGGAGCGCAGACACGGTGACTGTAGCTCAGTGCCCTCCCTCTCCTCCTACAGCAGGCGGTGTCAGCCCGTGGAGAGCAAGGAGAGCTCCATCGATGATGGAGGTGGTGACGGCAGCAGACTGCCCCAGTGGAACTGTAATACCAAACCCTCCTTGCCAGCTTACACTCCCCTGCCTCTACACAAGGACTCTCGATGTTTGGCACCAAGTGGCCAACCTGGGTTATCCCGATCAGAGGCTGTCGGTGACTCACCAGGAGCTGCAGCTTTGTCTATCGCAAGCACTTCTCAAGGTAACAGAGCAAGCTTTTTAACTAAAAATTAAGCATCTGCCCTCTGCATTCAAACAAGATCTGCTTTGAGGAGTGGTTTTGCGTTGTGAATCGGTCAGGAAGAACCGGAAGGGCTTGACTTCGTACTGCGCCTTTGTGACCCCCTTAACTGAGTAGAATCCCCACCAAAAAAACCAAGGGGTGGATCAGTGGTTCACACTGCTGCCTCACCGCAGCAAGGACCTGGGTTCAATTCCAGCCTCGGGCAGTTGTCTGTGTGCAGTTTGCACTTTCTCTCCATGTCAGTGAGAGTTTCCTCCTACAATCCAAAGGTGTGCAGGTTAGAGTGGATTGGCCGTGCTAAATTGTCCCCGTAGTGCCCAGGGATGTGCAGGTTAGGGTGGGATTGGCCATGCTAAATTGTCCCCGTAGTGCCCAGGGATGTGCAGGTTAGGGTGGGATTGGCCATGCTAAATTGTCCCCATAGTGCCCAGGGATGTGCAGGTTAGGGTGGATTGGCCGTGCTAAATTGTCCCCGTAGTGCCCAGGGATGTGCAGGTTAGGGTGGGATTGGCCATGCTAAATTGTCCCCGTAGTGCCCAGGGATGTGCAGGTTAGGGTGGATTGGCCGTGCTAAATTGTCCCCGTAGTGCCCAGGGATGTGCAGGTTAGGGTGGATTGGCCGTGCTAAATTGTCCCCGTAGTGCCCAGGGATGTGCAGGTTAGGGTGGGATTGGCCATGCTAAATTGTCCCCGTAGTGCCCAGGGATGTGCAGGTTCAGGTGGGATTGGCCGTGCTAAATTGTCCCGTGGTGCCCAGGGATGTGCAGGTTAGGGTGGATTGGCCGTGCTAAATTGTCCCCGTAGTGCCCAGGGATGTGCAGGTTAGGGTGGATTGGCCATGCTAAATTGTCCTGTAGTGCCCAGGGATGTGCAGGTTAGGGTGGGATTGGCCGTGCTAAGTTGTCCCCGTAGTGCCCAGGGATGTGCAGGTTAGGGTGGATTGGCCATGGGAAATGCAGGGTTATAGGGATAGGGTGGCGGGGTGGGTCTGAGTGGGGATGTTTGGAGGGTCAGTATGGACTGGATGGGTTGAGTGGCCTGCTTCCACACTGTTAGGATTCTCTGGATTCAACAAGCACAGTTTGATTTTGATTTAGACTTTGTTGTCATGTGTACTCCAGTACCAAAGTACAATGAAAGTTTTCAATGTCACCACACACACTGCTGTCTCAGGTATAAATCCCTCGCTGAAAAAAGATTTAATAACAATCTGGAAAGGAGTAAGGATCAAAGTTAAACATTAAACATTACATTCCCTCTTGGTATTAAGTCTATCTTAACCGTTTAGTCATGGTGGGATCACACAAGGTTTTGATCCCCTCCAGCTGAAACTGTGTTGCTGGTTAAAGCACAGCAGGTCAGGCAGCATCCAAGGAATAGGAAATTCGACGTTTCGGGCATAAGCCCGATCCCCTCCACTCTGACATGGCTCTCTCTTTATGCAGAAAGTTTATTGATTCCCTCAGTCTCTCAGCTCTTACCCAACAACCCCAGTGTCCCAGCCTTTCCCTGTTTGTATGTGCTGAAGGACAGGTAATATCTAAAGTCTGGTTGAAGATTTGTAGCTCGGGTGTCTGTGGTTGTGGTTCTGTTCGCCGAGCTGGAAGTTTTTGCTGCAAACGTTTCGTTCCCTGGCTAGGAAACATCATCAGTGCTATTGGAGCCTCCTGTGAAGCGCTGCTTTGATGTCAAACATCAAAGTAGCGCTTCACAGGAGGCTCCAATAGCACTGATGATGTTCCCTAGCCAGGGAACAAAACGTTTGCAGCAAAAACTTCCAGCTCGGCGAACAGAACCACAACAGTTAATATCAGTCGCTTGTTTCTCTGAACCTTCCCATGATAAGGAAGTAATAGATGAGTTATTATAATGCCAGGTACGCCCCGGGGAGTATGTCGCAGCTATCAGAGCAGTTTCGAAGTGATGACAGTGTTGGAAGTTGGGAAATGTGTCACCTGGTCGTGTGTGTTCGGCAAACACACCCAAACCAACTGGAGTATTGTGTAGCACTGGCTGCTTTATTGAAAGCTGGAGGTGAATGTGTTGAGATTAGCTTAGATTCCCTACAGTGTGGAAACAGGCCCTTCGGCCCAACCAGTCCACACCGACCTACCCAGACCCATTTCCCTCTGACTAATGCACCTAACACTACGGGCAATTTAGCATGGCCAATTCACCTGACCCGCACATCTTTGGACTGTGGGAGGAAACCAGAGCACCCGGAGGAGACCCACGCAGACACTGGGAGAACGTGCAAACTCTCGCTCTCGCGCGCTCTTGCTCTCACTCACTGCCTTTGATGATGCTGTACCTTGCCTGCCACCCGGTGTCTACACTCTGACATTACAGCCACTGTGATTGTCTCATTCATTAACCCCAGTGGGTGGGAGAGCCAGTTTCCCCTGGTGACCCCGCCCAGCCCAGGGGCTCCTGAATTCTGACCCTTTGTCAGTATAATGCAGGGTCAGAAAGTGCTGGGAGCTTTCAGCTGGCTTCCCCAGCACCTCCCATAGGGAGCAGGGGACAAGGTTTCAAGGTATCGCAGTCTAATGATGTTCTCTATGGAACCCAGGGTGGTTGCTCACGAGGTCCCTTTTAAAACCCTCAGTTAGTAATTTTGCAGATGACACCAACATTGGAGATGCAAAGAAGGTTACCTCTGATCACAACGGGACCTTGATCAAATGGGCCAATGGGCTGAGAAGGGGCAGATGGAGTTTAATTTAGATAACTGTGAGGTGCTGCATTTTGGGAAAGCAAATCTTAGTAGGACTTATACACTTCATGGTAAGGTCCCAGGGAATGTTGCTGAACAAAGAGACCTTGGAGTGCAGGTCCACAGCTCCTTGAAAGTGGAGTCGCAGGTAGATAGGATAGTGAAGGCAGCGTTTGGTATGCTTTCCTTTATTGGTCAGAGTATTGAGTACAGGAGTTGGGAGGTCATGTTGCGGCTGTACAGGACATTGGTTAGGCCCCTGTTGGAATATTGCGTGCAATTCTGGTCCCCTTCCTATCGGAAAGATGTTGTGAAACTTGAAAGGGTTCAGAAAAGATTTACAAGGATGTTGCCAGGGTTGGAGGATCTGAGCTACAGGGAGAGGCTGAACAGGCTGGGGCTGTTTTCCCTGGAGCATCGGTGGCTGAGGGGTGACCTTATAGAGGTTTATAAAATCATGAGGGGCATGGATAGGGTAAACAGACAAAATCGTTTCCCTGGGGTGGGGGGAGTCCAGAACTAGAGGCCATGGGTTTAGGTGCGAGGGGAAAGGTATAAAAGAGACCTAAGGGGCAATGTTTTCAAGCAGAGAATGGTGCATATGTGGAATAGGCCGCCAGAGGAAGTGGTGGGGGCTGGTACAATTGCAACATTTAAAAGGCATCTGGATGGGTATATGAATAGGAAGGGTTTGGAGGGATATGGGTCGGGTGCTGGCAGGTGGGACTAGATTGGGTTGGGATATCTGGTCGGCATGGACGGGTTGGACCGAAGGGTCTGTTTCCATGCTGTACGTCTCTATGACTCCATGACTGTCTCCATGAGCCTTTATGCAATGGACAAGGCCTAATGGGCTCCTTGCTCTCTTCCATTAAGACAACCTCCCCCCACCCCCAACCCAAAAGAAATCGGTGTCTCTGGGGTCACATGGTTGGAAGCAACACGTTTGGCTAGGGCACGTGTGATGGGTGGTCAGAGTCAGCCACTCCCTAACACCCCTCTCTCTCTCTGTCTCCTGCTGCAGATTCGTCAATCCCCAGTCACCAGATCATAGTCAACCCAGCGAAGCAGAGGATCCTGGAACAGTTTGCACTTTATAACGCGGGACAGATTGACAGCAGCGAGCTGCTGTGCTCCGACCCCAGGCATGGTAAGATCCCACAAAGTGACAGGGGCAGGGAGCATGGGGGCGTGGGAGTTTCCACCAGTGTGCCTGCCTGCCTGCCCCTCTGGCTAGCTCAGCATTTAGTACCCATCCCTAAAGACCCCTTCAGTAGGGGGCCAGAACATTCTAATGGCAGACTCTAAATTCAACAGCCAATCCTGCTGTTGAATTGGCTGCAGATCCATGGTGTGGGTGGGCGTGGACAGACCTGAGGGTGGGGGTGGGCATGGACAGACCCGGGGGGTTCGGGGTGGGCATGGACAGACCCGGGGGGTTGGGGTGTGGGTGGGCGTGGACAGACCCGGGGGGTTGGGGTGTGGGTGGGCGTGGACAGACCCGGGGGGTTGGGGTGTGGGTGGGCGTGGACAGACCCGGGGGGTGGGGGTGGGGGTGGGCGTGGACAGACCTGGGGGGTGGGTGGGGGTGGGCATGGACAGACCCTGGTGTGGGCATGGGCAGACCCTGGTGTGGGCATGGGCAGACCCGGGTGGTGGGGGTGTGGGTGGGCGTGGACAGACCCGGGGGGTGTGGGTGGGCGTGGGCAGACCCGGGGGGTGTGGGTGGGCGTGGGCAGACCCGGGGGGTGTGGGTGGGCGTGGGCAGACCCGGGGGGTGTGGGTGGGCGTGGGCAGACCCGGGGGGTGGGGTTGGGCGTGGACAGACCCGGGGGGTGGGGTTGGGCGTGGACAGACCCGGGGGGTGGGCGTGGACAGACCCGGGGGGTGGGGCTGGGCGTGGGCAGACCCGTGGGGGTGGGCATGGACAGACCCTGGGGTGGGTGTGGACAGACCCGAGGGTTGGGGGTGGGGATGGGCATGGACAGACCCAGGGATTGGGGGTGGGCGTGGGCATGGACAGACCTGGGGGGTGGGCGTGGACAGACCCTGCGGTGGGTGTGGACAGACCCGAGGGGTGGGTGTGTGTACACTCGCTCGCCATTGCTGTATGGACGATAATGGGCAGGGGAGGTGGGATAAGGAGGCAGTTTTCAGGGTGACAGCCTGTAGTTGGAGGAGTGCCACTAGGCCCACAGTTATTTACAATCGATGGGAACCTGAGAAGGAAAGTGAACCTACTGTTATCAAATTTATGGATGACCGGAAAATAGGTGGGAAGGTACGTACTGAGAGCAATGCCAAGAGTCTACACAGGGACATGACCACTTAAGCAAGTCTAGGCAGATGTTGGGAAATGTGAGGGTACGTACTTTGGGCAGGAAGAATAGAGGAGCTGATTATTGTTTAACCCCTTCCCCGGCGACTTTTCTTTAGAGAAAATGTTTCATTTTCAGACGAATTTTTGTGTTGCTTTATTTTATAGTATTTTTAATGCTTGCACTCTCATCTGATGTATCCAAGCTTCCAACAGAAGGTTCATACTCATTGTCATCTTCTGAGCTCAACATCTGGACGTAATTTGTAAAAAAAAAACCGAATGACAGTGTGCGCCCAAAAGCAGTGCGTCGACGCTTCTTGCAATGCCTGAGGCGGAAGAGACACAGCTACCAGACGTATGTGTCACCGAGTGTACTCGCTTCTAGCTGAGAAGGGCCCAGAAATGCCGAGAATTGACGTATAAACTCATCTGTGGCTGTTTTTAAACTGATATGTTTTGGACGAGTTTACTCGTCGCACTCTGAAAAAGACACGTTGGGTGAGGACAAGTGAACTCGTCTTTGCCGGGTAAGGGGTTAAATGGAGAAAGACTGCAGAAAGCTGTCGAACCGAAGGATGTGGGAGTCCTCACCTGTGAATCACAAATCCCTATCATCCGAGTTCGTCGGGGAGTAGGGAAGGCAAAAGCAACTTTAGCCTTTGTTTCACAGGGAATGGAGTATATATATGAGGGAAGGTTGAGCTAAAACTATACAAGGCATTGCTCAGACCACACCTGGAATACCGTTGATGCGTTTGGGGCCCTCTATCTAAGGGAAGACAGACTGACACTGGAGGCAGTCCAGAGAAAGCTTACCCACCCAGCTGCTCCCATGGATGGAGGGGACTGCCTTATGAGGAAAGGTTGAGTAGGTATTGCCCGTGCTCATTGGAGTTAGAAGAATGAGAGGTGACCTTATTGAAACAGTCAGTATTCCCGAGGAGCTTGACGAGGGAGGTGTGGAGAAGTGATGTCCCTTTGTAGCACAGTCTGGACCAGAATAAGGAGTCGCCCATTGAAGACCGAGATGGGGAGTTCCTTCTCTCTGAGGGAAGTGAATCTGTGAAGACCTTTACCACAGAGGGCTGTCAAGGCTGGGTCATGAAACATATTCAAGCCTGAAATAGATTTTTAAATCAGTAAGGCGGCAGGGGAGTGAAGATGATTTGGGGGGGGGAGGCAGGAAAGTGAAGTTGAGGATGAGTGATTAACCATATCCTGGTGAGTCGACATCTGGAGGACTGTGAACAGTATTGGTTTCCTTACTTGATGCTAGTGCATCAGAGGCAGTTCAGGGAGGGTTTACCCAGACTGATCCCTGGAATGGAATGGGCTGCCTGAGGGAGAAAGGTTGGACAGACTGGGCTTGTGTCTGGGCTGGAGTTTAGAAGAATAAGGAGACTTGATTCAAACATCTAAGGTCCTGAGGAATTCCTGAGATCCTTTGGAACCAGAAAGGAGGTCACCCCTGTTCAGAGTTTTCTGTAAGCCTCCAAATAGTTCCAGAGATGTAGAGGAAAGGATAGCAAGGATGACTCTGGATAGGAGCGAGAGTGATAGGGTAATTGTTGTGGGGGACTTTAACTTTCCAAATAAAGACTGAAAATGGTATACCTTGAGTACTTTGGATGGGTCAGTTTTTGTCCAGTGTGTGCAGGAGAGTTTCCTGACACCAGATGTAGACAGACCAACAAGGGGCGAGGCCACTTTGGATTTGGTACTGGGGAATGAACCTGGCCAGGTGTTAGGTTTGAAGGTAGGTGAGCACACTTTGGTGATAGTGAGCACAATTCAGTTATGTATATTTCAGTGATGGAATGGGATTGGTATATACCACAGAGCAAGAGTTATTGCTGGGGGAAAGGCAACTATGATGCAATTAGGCAAAATCTAGGATGGGGAAGGAAGCTGCAGTGGATGGGCACAATAGAAATGTAGAGCTTGTTCAAGCAACGACTACTACGTGTCCTTGATAAGTACGTACCTGTCAGGCAGGGAGGAAGTGGTTGAGCGAGGGAGCCATGGTTTACAAAAGATGTTGAATCTCTTGTCAAGAAGGTTTATGTTAGGATGAGAGGTGAAGGTTCAGTTAGGGTGCTTGAGAGTTACACATTAGCCAGGAAAGACCTAAAGAGAGAGCTAAGAAGATTCAGGAAGGGACATGAAAGGTTGTTGGTGGATAAGATAAAGGAAACCTGAAAGTTTTCTATAGGTATATCAGGAATAAAAGAATGACTAGAGAAAGAGTAGGGCCAATCAAGGATAGGAGTGGGAAATTATGCTTGGAGTCTGAGGAGATAGGGAAAGCGCTAAATGAATATTTTTTGTCAGTATTCACACTGGATTGGAATTGAGGTTCACAAGGAGGAGTTAACAATTCTGGAAAGTGTGAAAATAGATAAATCCCCTGGGTCGGATGGGATTTATCCCCGGATTCTCGGGAAAGCCAGGGAGGAGATTGCAGAGCCTTTGGCTTTGATTTTTATGTCGTCATTGTCTACGGGAATAGTGCCACGAGACTGGATGACAGCAAATGTTGTCCCCTTGTTCAAGAGAAGTAGAGATAGGGTAATTATAGACCAGTGAGCCTTCATTCAGTTGAGTAAAGTGTTGGAACCGGTTATAAGAGATAAGATTTATAATCATCTAAAAAGGAATATGTTGATTCGGGATAGTCAGCACGGTTTTGTGAAGGTTAGGTAGGTCGAGCCTCACCAACCTTATTGAGTTCTTTGAGAAGGTGCCCCAACAGGTGGCTGAGGGTGAAGTGGTTGATGTGGTGGATATGGATTTGAGGAAGGCATTTTGATAAGGTTCCCCACATTAGGCTGTTGCTTTTGGAGTACTGCCCTTTCGTCAGGTGCACTGTTGGGACTATAACCTGGTGTCGTGTGACTCCTGACTTTGTCCACCCCAGTCCCAACACCCGCAGCTCCACATAACGCTTTTGGGAAGGTGAATCGATTCTTCGAGCAGGGAAAGGGATCATGGGGTCATCAGATCAGCCAGGCTTGCCTTGATTGGGGGCACCAGGCTCAAGAGGGGCCGAGTGACCACCACCTTGCTGGTGAGACTGTTCTTGTCGAGGGCGGTGAGTTTACGAAGACTGTGTTGTTGTCTCTGCAGCCGAGGGGTTGAGTCTCGAACGGCGAGCACCAGAGGAGAGTGATGACTTTGACTTCTCCTGAAAGAGGATGGGCGAGGCGAGACGGGTTTACCGTTTAAACCCACAGCTGGGAGGGAGCACCGGACAGAAGAGAGAGCCCCACTGGATCGTGCCCCGGGAGCCGAGTCGCCAGGGTCATATCGTCACCTCTGTGATCTCCCACAGCCACATTACTCGATTTAACGCAGACACGGGTCTTCCTGCAGAAACCAGGGCTGCTGTCCATCGATACCAGGCAATTTCGAAGATGGACAGGGGAGAACTGACTGCGTCGTTCCCTTGGGGTACAGGGGCTGGTGGCACCAAAGGAGCAAACACTTTCAGCCCCTACCCCCACCCTGAGTTCGCTTTTGCCACCCCACCCTGCCATTCAGGGGAAGCTCTGAGCCTGGGAGGTTGCTCTCCTACATCACTGGCCTTGACCTGTGACCCTGCGGATTTGCTTTTCCTCTCACCGCCTGTGGGGAGCTGTTGCAAGTTTGACCCTGTCGGGGCTTGGCTCCCTCTCCCTGGTGCAGTCGGTGAGACCTTTTTGTCGGGAAGGTGGGTTTCAAACGTTTTGCTCCCGACCTGCAGAGATCCTGAGGGTTTTTCTCTACCCCGGTGTGACATTCCCAAGATTAATCCTCTCCTGTGTACACTTGAGGGTGAATGGAGAAGACCGAGCATGGGAACAGAAGGGACAGCAGTAGGTTGTTCGGCCCCTCAGGCCTGTGACAGCACTGAATAAGACGGCAGCCATTTTGGAATTTCCACAGGGGTCCAATCCTTCAGCTGAAGGAGACTTAATTCATTTGGGGTCTCCATGAGACATTTGCTTTTCAGTATTCTACGGTGGGGGAGGGTGGGGCAGGTGTTTACAAAGTCTTATTTACAATAAACAGACAAATAGTTTTCTGCGTCGTGTTTATGGTTGGATTGAAGAGGTGAAAGATTTTCAGCTGGTCAGGGAGGTGAAACGTACCCGGGCTCTCTGTTCCCTAGGCTTGTGTCACAGGGGCCTGGTCCACCCTTTGACTTTCAATGGCATTAGCATCATTGAACGCCCTGTTATCAACATCGTGGAGGGGTTACCATCACCAACAAGAGAGAATCTAACCATCACCCCCTTGACGTTCAATGATGTTACCATCACTGAATCCCTCTGCCACCATCAACATCCTGGAGGCTATCATGGACCAGAAACTATATTATAAAGAATGTGGCTACACAAACAAGTCAGAGGCTGGGAATCCTGACTCTGTCTCCCCCCCCCCCCCAAAAGAGCTTATCCCACCATCAGCAAGGCCCAAGCCAGGAGGGTGAGGGAATACTCCCCACTTGCCTGGATGGGTACAGCTCCAACAACACCCGAGAAGCTCCACACCATCCAGGGACAGAGCAGGCCCCCTCGTGTTTAATTGACATGCTGGTCCCCCCCACTTTCAACGCTCACTCCCTCCACCACTGATGTGCAGCGGTGCAGTGTGTACCGACTACAAGATGTACTGAGGCTGAGGCTCCTCCAACTGCACTTTCCAAACCCCCCCACCTCTGCCTTCTGCAAGGACAGTAAAGGTGCTTGTTCTGATGGTCTTTAAAGCATTTCTCTCACTGGATGTGGGCAGCATCACTGGCATTTGCCTGTCCTGCATTGCTCCTTGAACTGAGGGGCTTACAAGGGCTGTTTGAGGGCAATTGAGAGTCCACTGCATTGCCATGGACCTGGAACACGAGGGCAGATCTTGTAAGACCAGCAGGTTTCCTTCCCTGAAGGATGTGAGTGAACCAGATGGGCTTTGATAATAATTAGTGCCGGTTTGATAGATCCCATTTTCAGCAAGTGAATGAGATTCCCAACAGGTCAAAGTCTATAGTTTGTCCAGCTCCGCTTCTAAGTATAATTTCCTTCTGATCACCTATATTATGCGGTGGTATTCTCACTGTCTTTCCAAACAGACCAGGAGGTTAACGCTACTGCATTCATGGGGTGACCCACATGTTGATCTAGTTTCAGTTTCGCTTGAGCAGCCCGTGAATTTCCTGTGAGCAACAGCTAGTGGTTAACACCAGCTGAGAGTCTCCCTTGACTGGGTGACTGCAGAGCCCACTCCTGAACTTCTGTCAATGCCTGTGGGCTAAGTAACAATGTGATTTTTATTTTCTTCAATTTAAAACAAAAGTTGCTGTTAAAATTTTGTTTTTATTTATTCACTGCAGAGGTACAGCGGGGGGGGGGGGGGAAATGATGGCTTGTGATTTGAAGTTCCGTGTTTCCCTTGGAGATCTGGCAAGGCAGTTGGAGGAAGGAATTTAGTTTTCTTGGTCTGGGGGGTGGAAGGAATGAGAGAACAGTTAGTCAAAAGTACAAGAGAACAGGAATTGTAATGCATCCGGAAAATGGGAGTGTCAGCTGGGAGCACGTGAGACTTTCCACAACTGGTGGGCACCGCAGGGGCTGGAGTGCATCATCAGCGCCAGGAAATGACATTCACTTAACTCTTAAGTCTCCTACAAGGTGATTTTCCAGGGCCTTTTAAGAGGCTGAAAATGTGTTGTTGGAAAAGCGCAGCCCGGTCAGGCAGCATCCAAGGAACAGGAGATACGACATTTCGGGCATAAGCCCTTCTTCAGATTCCTGAAGAATGGCTTATGCCCGAAACGTCGTATCTCCTGTTCCTTGGATGCTGCCTAACCTGCTGCGCTTTTCCAGCGACACATTTTCAGCTCTGATCTCCAGCATCTGCAGACCTCACTTTCTCCTTTAAGAGGCTGTTCTTGTTTGTTAATGTGATGTGGCTGGTTTGGAAGGTGCTGTCCAAGGAGCCTTGGTGAGTCACTGCAGTGAATGTTCTAGACGGTACACAGTGGGTTGGTGATGGAGGGAGGGAATGGGGATGGGCAGTGGTTAGTTTGTTGAGTGGGATGGCAGGAGGCTACGTTGTCCTTAGTTTAGATTACTTACAGTGTGGAAACAGGCCCTTCGGCCCAACAAGTCCACACCGACCTGCCGAAGCGCAACCCACCCATACCCCTACACTACGGGCAATTTAGCGTGGCCAATTCACCTGACCCGCACATCTTTGGACTGTGGGAGGAAACCGGAGCACCCGGAGGAAACCCACGCAGACACGGGGAGAATGTGCAAACTCCACACAGTCAGTCGCCTGAGGCGGGAATTGAACCCGGGTCTCTGGCGCTGTGAGGCAGCAGCGCTAACCACTGTGCCACCGTTGTCCTGGGTGGTAACGAGCTGCCTGAGTGTTGGAAGCAATAGCAGTGGGTGTTCTGTCGAAGTCGGATTCAGGTTTTGAACTTGGGGTTGATGAATATTTAAAACGTTGCAATACAAGTGAATGAACAGGAGTGAAAGACAGAAACAGCCTGCTCACTGTCCAAGCTTGTGTGCAAGGTCACATCGGAACGCTACAGCCAGAAATCAGTGCCTTCAGAGGGCAGTCAATTGGAGGGTGAGGGGTGGGAGTGAGACTGCTTTTGGACTCACCGTCTGTTGCCAAGAGGCCATTGAGTATCTGCACCAACATCTCTCCGTACTGCCTTGAGTCCTCTTCGCTCATCCGAAGTCCCATTTGGGATGGTACCTCCATCTGAAATAAATCTCGTGACTAGCAGGAACCAAAGCACAGGAACCTCGAAGAACCAAGACCAGTTGATAAAGCAGGTACGATTACAAGGGGTCATGTGGGAGTTTTTTTTACTGGAAGGAGGGTCTGATGTTGGAAAAGCTCTTTCTAAATATCGGATTACTGACACAGTAACATGTCTCTGTTTCTGGTCTTTCCTCATCCAAATATGTCACCCTAAATTTCTCTCTCCCTCATTCACTCTTCACCGGTAAACAAATGGACCCTGATCACCTTGGTCGCTACCGTGGGCTGAATTACCCCATTGGATTTCTTTGGGACTGATGTGCCCTTGTTATACTATTCCCCACAAGACTAACCATCTCTGTCTTGACTCTTACCAAACCCCTCTTGCCATTCCAAATCTCTGCCAGCGAACTACTCCCTTCATTAATTCACTGTGGTTATGCTTCCACTTGTTGACATGTACTTCTTGTGCATTATCAGTTGTTCCCTTTGACATGTGGATCGCTCACTGTTCTGTATCTTGCCTGATTGGGGGTAGCATGCTGGGAAATTGAGCCTTGCTGCTTCCAGAGTCACAAGAGTGTCTTTCAGAGCCAGATTGACAGTTTATATTGCTGTTAATTACAATTACATCGTCTTGCTATAGATAAAAGCTTATAACCTGTTGGCATGTCACTCTACAACTCTTGTAAAGACCAATATTATAGGGCAAGCCAAACAGAGAACAGCCAGGAAATTCCTAGAGGCATGGCACTCATCCACAGATTCTATCAACAAACACATCGACCTGAACCCAATATACCGGCCACTGCAGTGGATAGCTAGAACTGACAACTGGAAGCGGCAGAGACAAACCACTATAAATGCCGGAGGAAAGATCACAGAAGCGCTTCACAGGAGGCTCCCAAGCACTGAGGATGTCACCTAGACAGGGGACGAAACGTTTGCAACACAAACTCCCAGCTCGGCGAACAGAACCACAACAATGAGCACCCGAGCTACAAATCTTCTCACAAACTTTGAACCCCTCTCTATATACTCACGCGTACAAGGGGCGGGCAAAGGAAAATAATGGCATTATGGGTGGAGGGAAAGGCAATGGTCCCTCGCCATGGGGTTTGCTGAGATTGTCCTTTCAGCTGGTCAGGACTTGTTTATCACACTCAAAAGTATCTGACCTATTGATTAAGAGCCACAACTTAGAGGACAGATGGGCAGAGACAGACTGGCTGTTTTTTTTCAGCTTTTGAGGTGTTTCTAATGCAGACAATAGGACAGCTCCTTCCTGTTCAATGGTCTGATGACAGCTAACCAAACATTCATCCCCATAAGCTGCCCAGCTACCCGGGAGCCAATTATATCGCTGTTGGCAGGTAAGAGGCTTTTGATCATCATTCCGCAGACCAATCAGCTGCTTGTTGCCAGGTGAATTTCCATTTGAACACTCCTTGCCCCCCCCCCCCTCACCACCATGTCCAGCTTGCCTGTCGTAACCTCCCCCACTGCTTGAACACCTAGCTGTGTAAACAGTGCTTGCAATGAGTATTGGGTAATCCACTTTTAACAAGTGCAGCAATTCTTTCCACAGTCTTTGGTGTTTAAAACAATCCTTTTTGGCAGTTGCGCAATCGAAAAAATACAGTAAAGTAAGAAAGCTAATTTCCTTATGCCTGATGGATGCAATGTGAAAAGCCTTGACAGCATTACTAATTTTAATGATCTCTGTTAGGTTGCCTGTCAGCCTTCCTTTCCTCCGAGAGAGCGGAGGGACCCATTCTGTCAATGCTTTCCTGCCACAGTAACCCAGAAGTTTATGATAACGTACTTGTGAATCCTTGTGGCCACTCAGTCACCTCAACAATCTCGCAGCAGCAGAGACGCTACGTGGGTTTTTAGTTCCGGTGTTTTGTATTATGGATGGATAGTTGCAGGTTTCTTGGGAAGTACGTATGCTAGGCCAGAGAGCTCACCTGTACAGCTGCTGTGTCGCTCTGCTCCTCGTCCAGCTGCAGGGTCACATCATCATACACCTGCCGTTTGGAGCTGGTTTTCTATGGAACATGGGAAGGAAACTGTTAGAGGTGACCCCGGACGGCACCATAAGTCTTACTGAGAGCAGAGATATGTGATCCAATCTCTCTCTCATCAGGACAACTGCAAGAATAACAAACTTAAACAGTTGCAGCAAGTGGCCACGTATAAATCTTTCACTGTACTCATTTGTACAGTTCTTATGATAAAGCTAATTCATTCATTAGGTCTTTTTTCAAGGAGCAAAGAAAATTACAGTACAGGAATAGGTCCTTTGGTCCTCTAAGTCTGTGCTATTCCAGAATCTCTATCTAAACCTGTCACAGATTTTCCAAGGATCTGTATCCCTCTGCTCCCTCCGCGTTTGTGTATCTGTCAAGATGTGTATCAAATGACGCTGGCATACCAGCTTTTACCACCTTCACTGGCAATGCATTCCAGGTACCCACCACCTTCTGTGTGAAGAACTTTTCACACACATGTCCCTTAAACTTTTCCCCTCTCACCTTTAACTCATGACGCCCAGGATTTGAGTCCCCCCACTCTGAGGGCAAAAAGCTTCTTGCTATCCACCCTGCCTACACCTCTCATGGTTTAGTAGGCGTCAATCATGTCCCTCCTGAAATACTAATTACTCAACCTCCTTTCATGGCTAGTGCCCTCCAGACCAGGCACCATCCTGGTGAACATCCTCTGCACCCCCTCCAAAGCCTCCACATCCTTTTGGTAATGCAGGAACCAGAACTGTACCATTTCTCTGGAGACTGAGGGGTGATCTTGCAGAGGTCTACAAAATCACGAGGGGCATAAATAAGGTTGATAAGCGTCAGCTTTTCCCCAGGATAGGGGAGCCGGACACAGCATAGGTTTCAGGTGAGAGGGGAGCAGTACGAAAGGGTCCAGAGGGGCAGTGTTTTCATACACAGTGGCGAGTGTCTGGAATGGGCTGCTGGTGATAGTGGTGGAGGTGACTATGATTTTGTCATTGTAAGAAACATTTAGACAGGTACATGGATGGGATGGGTCTGGAGACATATAGACCAGACACAGGCAAATTGGACAAGATTAATTGTGAAAATGGTCTGGTTGACTGAAGTAAACTATTATGACTTCACACTAGGAGAACGGGGATTCTGATTGTCCACAGCATGGCTATTGGGAGTATCGACCCTTTGGAGATTTAAGCGAGACACAAAACTTGATCTTATTCATTTTGTTTGTGGCTGCTTAACTTGAATTCGAGTCATAGAGATGTACAGCGCAGAAACAGACCCTTCGGTCCAACCCGTCTATGCCGACCAGATATCCCAACCCAATCTAGTCCCACCTGCCAGCACTCGGCCCATATCCCTCCAAACCCTTCCTATTCATATACCCAACCAAATGCCTCTTAAATGTTGCAATTGTACCAGCCTCCACCACTTCCTTTGGCAGCTCATTCCATACACGTACCACCCTCTGTGTGAAAAAGTTGACCCGTGGGTCTCTTTTATATCTTTCCCCTCTCACCTTATACCTATGCTCTCTAGTTCTGGACTCCCCGATCCCAGGGAAAAGACTTTGCGTATTTACCCAATCTATGCCCCTCATGATTTTATAAACCTCTATAAGGTCACCCCTCAGCCTCCGACGCTCCAGGGAAAACAGCCCCAGCCTGTTCAGCCTCTCCCTGTAGCTCAAATCCTCCAACCCTAGCAACATCCTTGTAAACCTTTTCTGAACCCTTTCACGTTTCACAACATCTTTCCAATAGGAAGGTTACCAGAATTGCACGGAATATTCCAACAGTGGCCTAACCAGTGTCCTGTACAGCTGCAACATGACCTCCCAACTCCTGTACTCAACATTTGGTAGCGTTGCTGTAATCACACTCTGGACTGTTCAACAAGTGCTACCAAATCACAGAATCACATCTAACTGTGAACTGGATTTTGCAAGTGCAGGCTGGGTGTGTACAGTCTGCCTTCCAAAGGGAAACAGAGGCATTTGGCCTATTATTGGAGCACAAAGCTGGAATAGCAGCCCTGAAATTCCTACATTACCTTTTCCTAGTGCACAGGCAGCACTATGCCCACCAGCATCAGTGTTTTATATTGAAGCTGCAGCACTGGACAGGGGCTTTAGAAGACTCCTACCTGGAATGGGCACGTTGTCTTATTGGACAGGACAGGACTGGGCTGGATTGGTTGACCGAGTGAGGGGCACCCGAGAAGTGGAAAAAGGCCAAACCAAAACTGTGGTGGGTCAGGGTAGCAAACTCCAAAGATGAGCCAGGCAGGGACTGCATGGCAGCAATTTCAGAGATCAAAGGAGGTTGCTGGAAAAGCACAGCAGGTCAGGCAGCATCCAAGGAACAGGAGATTCGACGTTTCGTGAAGAAGGGCTTATGCCCGAAACGTCGAATCTCCTGTTCCTTGGATGCTGCCTGACCTGCTGCGCTTTTCCAGCAACACATTTTCAGCTCTGATCTCCAGCATCTGCAGACCTCACTTTCTCCTCGGAGATAGAGGGGAAGCAAGATGTTAGTTCCTGAAACAGTGACAGCACAGAGGGAGCAGAGAGATTAAGGATGTCAGGAGGATAAGATCTTGAGCAGATTTGGAGGGAAGTGCAGCACTGACCTTTGACAGTGTAAGGTGACCCCTCAGTACTGATCGCCCTGAAAGTACCCACTCCCATCAGCGCTGACCCTCTGACAGTCTCTGCTGACAACACTGACCCTCTGACTGCCTGCTCTCTGAGTAATGACCCTCGGTCTATGCTTGGCAATGAATTCAAATCCCAGAGATGAAGTGGGTGAGAGGGGAAAGATATAAAAGAGACCTAAGAGGCAACTTTTTCACGCAGAGGGTGGGGCGTGTATGGAACGAGCTGCCAGAGGAAGTGGTGGAGGCTGGTACAGTGACAGCATTTAAAAGGCATCTGGATGGGTATACGAATAGGAAGGGTTTGGAGGGATATGTGCCGGGTGCTGGCAGGTGGGACTAGATTGGGTTGGGATATCTGGTCGGCATGGACGGGTTGGACCGAAGGGTCTGTTTCCGTGCTGTACATCTCTATGACTCTGTGAGCCAGCCTGCCCACTCCTACCTCACTGCAGCCTGTCCCCAGCACTTACCCGTGCATTACCGCTGCGGTTATTCCCCTTCTCCGTTGGTCTCGAGTGGAAGCTTACGCCAGCCTCGACCTCAGGAATGAGAGAGACGAGGAGCGCTAAAGCCAGAGTCATCAGGAGCAACAGCTTCATCTTCGAACCTTGGGAGACAGAGAGCAGGGTGAGAGCAATGGGTTTGTCAGTGTATGTCTCTGGGCAGCCTTGGCCAGCACATGCTAAGTTCCACAAGGAAAATCTCTCCACTTCTCTGTCAGCTTGTGCCACCTCCAGGCACGTCCCGAGGGGACGCTGAGCCAGGAGGAGTCTAAGTGCAGTCACAGGCAGTGAGGGAGCAGCCCAAACGGTACATGTAGCAAGCTCCCACAACCAGCAATGTGGGAATGAGCCCAAGCCTGAGGGGTGAGAATCGAGGAATACGTACTGACCTGGGAAATCTCCGTCACCAACCTCCCCAAACCCTCCCAACCTGGGTCCAATTCTCAGTCCCATCGCAGCCAAAGCATCTTTGACTCAGCTGAGACCGAGTGGGGTCCCATTTGAATTTATCATCTGAAATATAAAATACTGTCTGGAAATGTGGCATTCCCTCAGCACTGGCACTCCGACACTGGAGTATCTGTTATTCTATACATAAGGCTTCCATTGCACCCCACAACTGGATTCCAGTCTGTAACACACACCCGGGTATCTGTTATTCTGTATATAACCAACACCCCAACCCCTTGCTTAGATTCCAGTCTGTAACTCGGTCCTGGCTATCTGTTATTCTGTATATAAACTACCCTGAACCCCTCGGTTAGATTCCAGTCTGTACCTCAGTCCTGGGGTATCAGTTATTCTGTATATAAACCACCCAAACCCCTTGGTTGGATTCCAATCTGTAACTCCATCCCGGGGTATCTGTTATTCTGTATATAAACCACCGTGAACCCCTCGATTAGATTCCAGTCTGTAACTCCATCCTGGGGTATCTGTTATTCTGTATATAAACCACCGTGAACCCCTCGATTAGATTCCAGTCTGTAACTCCATCCCGGGGTATCTGTTATTCTGTATATAAACCACCATGAACCCCTTGGTTAGATTGCTGTGTGTAGCCACATCAGTTACAAACTGCACTGTCTGCTGTGTCCCCCTTCCCAGTGCTTTGCTTTTCCAGTTTGTAAGTTGGCAACAAGAACCAATAGTGCTTACCTTCTCTGCCCAGGAAGCAAGGCCAGCTCTCTCGGTGCCGCCAGTCTTCACAGAGAGTGCTGCGGTCTTGGGGAATTTATCTGGAGTGCCGTCCATTCCAGGGACCCAGGAAGGGGCTGAGGCTCTAATCTTATCGTCTGATCGCGGCAATGTACACAAGCGAGGACGGAATCTGTGAACAGCTTCCTTTTAACATAACGCCAGAACTCAGCAACCACATCACGGCTGGGAGTTTGTTGACGTGTGAGAGAGAGCGTGGAAGAGGGAGGAACATGCCAAGTGAGAAACTGCCACATCCCCTGGATGGTAGCTGTGCCTTGCTGGAGCATGTGGCATGTGTTTCTGTACAGGGGGAGGAGTTGTTTGCAGAGGGACTGAAGGATACTCTGGTTGTGTGGGACAGTCAGTGGATATCCGATGCATTGCATGTGTGTTTGTTTGTGTGCATGGTAACACTTGTGTCCAGGTGTGTGGTACCTGTATGAATGTGGTTGCCTCATAACAATCAGCCTCTAACTGCCCTGAGCAAGCATCTGACAGCAATTCACCTCTGACTGACCTTAAAATGTGTTCAACAATAATTCATCACCAACAGATTCCCGAGATGTGCCAAAAAACAATTTGACTTTAATTGACCTTGAGGTGAAGCCAACAGCCATTGGAGTCTTGCTGACTGTCTGGTGTGCCTGCCTCCAAACACTATCAATTCAGAGTTGTCCATTTGGCCCCTCGAGTCTGTTCCACTGTGATAGGATTGTGGGTGATCAGATTGTCACGTCAACTCACTCTGGATCACCTTTCGCTGTTGTTAGTCAACAGTCTATCTACCTTCACCTTGGAAACATTCATCACTGCTCTCTGAATGGCACAGGTTTGTCGTCTCTGGCCTAAAATGGGAGATCTTCGAGTAAAAAATGAGGTCTGCAGATGCTGGAGATCACAGCTGCAAATGTGTTGCTGGTCAAAGCACAGCAGGCCAGGCAGCATCTCAGGAATAGAGAATTCGACGTTTCGAGCAAGGGCTTATGCTCGAAACGTTGAATTCTCTATTCCTGAGATGCTGCCTGGCCTGCTGTGCTTTGACCAGCAACACATTTGCAGCTAAAATGGGAGATCCCCTAATCTGAACCCGTATCCCTCCCTCGAATGAGGGGAAACATTCTGTCAAGCTCCACCCTGTTTAATCTCCAAGTTGAGGGGAATAGGGCATTGTAGGAGAGAGACACTCCTGCCCTTTGCAATTAGACCTGAGAGGAAGTAATTTCCCGCAGCCTATTGGTGCTAGGAAATTACTGGTCCGCTGCTGTTCATCACTTATATGAAAGATTTGGATGAGAATTTAGGAGGTATGGTTAGTATGTTTGTGATTGACACCAAGATTCGTGGTGTAGTGGGTAGTGAAGAAGGTTATCAGGGAATGCAGTGAGATCTTAATCAATTGGGCCATTGGGCTGAGGAGTGATAGATGGAGGTTAATTTAGGTAAATGCTAAATGTTGCATTTTGCTTAAGTAAACCAGGGTAGGTCTTACCCAGTCAATGGTAGGGCCCTGAGGTGTGTTGTAGAACAAAGAGCTCTCTGGGTACATAGCTCCTTGAAAATGAAGTCTCAGGTAGACAGGGTGTGAAGAAGGTTTTTGGCGTGCTGGCTTTCATCAGTCAGAGCACTGAGTCTAGGAGATGTACAGCAGTAACGAAACATTCCAAGACATTTGGAGTTCTGTGTGCCTTTCTGGTCACACTACTATAGAAAGGGTATTATTAAATTAGTAAGAGTGCAGAATAGATTTACTCCAGATGCTCCCTGGACTGAAGGAAACCGAAGGAGCTCCGGATGCCAGAAATCGGAGACAAAAACGCAAATTACTGGAAAAGTTCAGCATGTCTGGGAGCATCTGTGGAATGTTTGTGTTACAAGGAGAGGTTGGGTAGACTGGGACTCTTTTCTGAGTCTGGGTGGTGACCTCATAGAGGTTTATATAGAGTCTTGAGGGGCTAGGATAAGGTAGTTAGCGGACAGCTTTTCCCCATGGTAGGAGAGTCTAAAACGAGAGGGCATAGGTTTAAGATCAGAGGGGAGAGATACAAATGGCAATACAGAGGGCAATTTTTTCACACGGTGGTGTGTGTCTGAAATGGGCTGCCAGAGGTAGTGGTGGAGGCGAGTACAATTTTGTCATTATAAGAAACATTTAGACAGGTGCATGGATAGGATAAGTATGGATTGATATGGACCAAGTGCAGGCAAATGAGTTTAGTTTGTGAAACAGTGCGGTATGGACCAGTTGGGCTGAAATGTCTGTTTTCACACTGTAGATCTCTATGACTCTATCGAGGCTAGAGTGAGGTGGTGGCACAGTGGGAGTGTCACTCGAACACTGGGATAATGGGGATGTGGAATTGAATCCCAGCAGGGCAGGTGGAATAAGGTATATTTTTTTAAAAAGAATCTGCCATTAACAGCAGTCACCTGATTCACCAATGTGTAGGAAAATCTGCTTCCCTTATCTGGTCTGTAATCCAGTTCCAGATCTACCTGTCCCTGGATGTAGGTTGGTTAGGATTGGACCATGAATACAGATGTCGCTAGTGTCTCCCAAAACCTAGGAATGAATATTTAAATATCTGCCTTCTCAGGCACAGGAGTACTGTGGACAGTGTTGGTCGAGTAAAAAGTGAGGTCTGCAGATGCTGGAGATCAGAGCTGAGAATGTGTTGCTGGTTAAAGCACAGCAGGTTAGGCAGCATCCAAGGAACAGGAAATTCGACGTTTCGGGCCAGAGCCCTTCATCAGGACTCCTCATTTCAGGAGGATCTCAATGTGTTGGAGGCAGTTCACCCTGACACTTCCCTGGGATGGGGTAAGTCGTCATAGAGTCATACAGCACAGAAGCAGACCCTTTGGTCCAACCAGTCCATGCTGACCATAATCGCAAAGTAAACTAGTCCCACCTGCCTGCTCCTGGCCCAGTCTCATGGGGACTGACTGGGGTTTATATCAACTGGAGTTTAGGACAGAAACTGCAGACTTGATTAAAATATCCAAGATCCTCAGGGGCTCTTGACGAGGGAGGGGGAGTGGAGTATTTCCTCTTGTGGGAGAATCTAGAATGAGATGGGGCAGGGGAGGGGTCACTTTAAAAATCAGGAGTTCCTGTTGAAAACAGAGATGAGGAGACATCTCTCAGAAGGTCATCATCTTTGGGTACCCTCTCCCTCAAAAGGAAGGGGAAGCAGAGTTTTTGAATATTTTTAAGGCAGAGGTGGGAGAGATTAATGAAGAAGTTGAGAGGATATAAGGGATGGCAGGAATGCAGAATTATTAGACCAGCCCCCACCACACAGAGTAGCAGGGAGGCACGAGGGTCCGAGTAACCCTCCTCCTCCTCCTAATTTGTCTTTTTTATCTGTAAAAGTCACAGGACCAAGTGTCCTGAGGCCCCAGATTTCTAACCTCGCAGATGGAGGCCATACAGCCCCAGACAATCGTACTGGCTGTCCTGAAGAGCAATCCGGTCAGTTGCATTCTTTTCTGTGCTTTCCCTGCAGCCTCTACTTATTTACTTCCTCGAGCTGTCCGTTCTGAGTTTCTTTCGATGTTGATTCGCTGCCTCCTCTCCCAAGGCATCCCCTTGGAAATATCCCATAGGCTAGGCTTGGACTTCGGCCCCATGAGCAGAATTGGTCATGAGGCCTGTAGGCATGCCACCCGGTGATCTGATGTTCATTCATGTCTGATCAATCACATGTTGCTGGATGTTCGTGGTCCCTGACCACACACCGAAAGGGAAGAAGTGTGAGAGTGAGCAAGTTGACAAAAATCTCTCCGTGAAGAAAAACTTTGGTTTCTATCCCGGCAGCCACCTTGAAATGTGTCAACATAGTCCCGGTGTGACTGCTCCCACACTCACTGTAGTCTGTAACAGCTTGGACATGCTGGAGGAAACCAGATGGTCCAGTAACATCTGGGGAGAGAAACACATGTCTCAAGTGTTCTTTATTCAGAAAGGAAAAGTATTGAGTTGACAGTATTTTCAGAAATTTGGCACGTCCCAATTTGTGCAGTTTTGAATCATAACACAGACAGAGAGATATGTTACTTGGAGAGACTTGGCACTCCCTCCTTTTCTCTCACACTCTCCTCACCAAAGTGTGCGAATTGAAAACTACTGGAAGACCTCATCACCAAAGCCTTCTAACGGGAGAATTCAGAAGCTACCACCACTGTCTCCAGAAAAGTGAATTCAGCCAGTTATGACTGATCCAGGCAAACACTTCAGTGCTAACAGTCTGTAGGCAAAGTGACTTTGCCTACAGACAAACCATTTGGGAGAATCTGGGAATAATTTTTAAAAATTTTCTGCAGATGTCAATGTTTCAATGAAATATTCTAAAGGTAATGTTCTGCAGATTTTTTTTGCCACATTTGGGGGCGGGGGGGGGGGGTGGGGGGGTATTTGGGGGTCTGTGTGAGATGGAGAGAATGTGTAAGAAATGTGTGAGAGAGAGAGAGAGACAAAGTGGATGCAAGTGAGAGACTGAGAGTGAGTGACAGTGTGTTTGAGAGAGTGAGAAAGTATGTATGAAACTGTGTGTGCAAGAGAATTTGTGTGTGTGTATGTGTGAATATGAGACAACGTGAGTGTAAGAGAATGTGTGTGAGAGTGTACATGTGACAGTGTATATGAGTTAGTGAATCTTTCAGTTATGTGGCACTCGGCTTGCATACTGATGCATGGAAGCATTAAGGAGGAAGTGATGAGAGGTGAATGTTGGAGCAAGACCAGGGATCTGGTGGCATTGGTGGTGCTGGTATTGGTATTGGTGGTATGTACCCACCCCACGGAGTGCCTGTGTGTACAATACTATACCCTTCCTGATTGATGGTCAAGGCACTTGGCTACCCAGAGGGTTGTTAATCTATGGAATTCCTTGCCCAGGGAAGTGGTTGATGCTACTTCAGTCACCGCTTTTAAAGCTAAGGTAGATAATTCCTTAGTTTTTTTTAAAAAATAAAGGGATGCGGGTAAATGGATTCTGGACACTTCAGACGCCTGGAGGAAGAACGCCTCATCTTCCACCTCGGAACACTTCAACCCCAGGGCATCAATGTGGACTTCAACAGTTTCCTCATTTCCCCTTCCCCTACCTCACCCGACTTCCAAACTTCCAGCTCAGCACTGTCCCCATGACTTGTCCGGACTTGTCCTACCTGCCTATCTTCTTTTCCACCTATCCACTCCACCCTCTCCTCCCTGACCTGTCACCTTCATCCCCTCCCCCACTCACCTATTGTACTCCATGCTACTTTCTCCCCACCCCCACCCCCACCCTCCTCTAGCTGATCTCTCCACCCTTCAGGCTCTCTGCCTGTATTCCTCATGCAGGGCTTTTGCCCTAAAACGTCGATTTTACTGTTCCTCGCATGTTGGCTGAACTGCTGTGCTCTTCCAGCAACACTAATCCAGAATTTGGTTTCCAGCATCTGCAGTCATTGTCTTTACCTGTGGGTAAATGGAGCTGAGTCCACAAAAAGATTAAAAATCACACAACTCCATTTTTTTTAGATTACTTACAGTGTGGAAACAGGCCCTTCAGCCCAACAAGTCCACACCAGCCTGCTGAAGCGCAGGCCACCCATACCCCTATATTTACCCCTTCACCTAACACTACGGGCAATTTAGCATGGCCAGTTGGAGGAAACCAGAGCACCCGGAGGAAACCCAGGCAAACACGGGGAGAACGTGCAAACTCCACACAGTCAGTCGCCTGAGACGGGAAATGAACCCAGGTCTCTGGCGCTTTGAGACAGCAGTGCTAACCACAGTGCCAACGGACCGCCCACCAATCACCTGATGAAGGAGAGTCACTCCGAAGGCTAGTGTGCTTCCAACTAAACCTGTTGGACTATAACCTGGTATTATGTGATTTTTAACTTTGTACACCCCAGTCCAACACTGGCATCTCCAAATCATTACAAAAAGATTAGCCATGATCTTATTGAGTAATGGAGCAGGCTCGAAGGGCCGGCCTACTCCTGATTGTGGATTATTGGTGCTGGAAGAGCACAGCAGTTCAGGCAGCATCCAAGGAGCAGCGAAATGGACGTTTCGGGCAAAAGCCTTTCATCAGGCCTACTCCTGACCCTAGTTCTTGTGTTCTCAGTATTGGAAAAGCAGTTGGTGAAGGGGTATCACTGTGTTTCCGTGGGGATTTTGGGTGGCCATATGCGTTGTAGGGTTTCCCTCGCAATGCTTTGTCATGGGAATTGGCGGACTGTCGTGCGATTACATGTGGGGTGGTCACCGGTCTATGCCAGCGGCCATGGGGATGGGCTGGTGATGAATTGCCCTCTGGATGGGTGGCGGTGGAGATGGGCAGGTTGCCATGGTGCCTGGTTGCTATGGAGATGGGTTGCCATGCGGATAGGCGGGTTGCCCTCGGTAATGGGTTGCTTACAGCGATGGATTGTCAGTGGGATAGGCAGGTCGCCATGGGGGGGGGGAAGAGATGGTTGCACTGGTGATAGGTTGCCATGGAGATGGGAAGTGTAGGTCGGGTTGCCATGAGGGAGAAGGCGGGAAACGAGGTCATGACCCCCTTGAAATCCACAAAACAGACTTTAATGGCAAACATTTCACTCAATAATTCACTTAATAACAGTCGAATGTAGATTGCCCTCATTTGTTCACTTTAAAAAAAACAAATCCCGTAACGGTCGTTATTGTTTGAAAAATGAAGCGCGAGGCGGCCGGACTTCCGGTTTCTCCAACCGTCGCCTTTATTTAAAAATATATGTATAGTTTTTAAATTCCCCCCGAACCCGGGGGTTGAATTGCACCTCCTGTACAATCACAGAGTTTTAAAGAATTATAACTGAAGAGTTAATTGTGCAAGTGAAATAAATGCTTTAGGTCGGTTGCCATGGTAAAAAGCCTCGCGAGAAGGGGCGTTGCCATTGTCAACATTGAGAAAACAAAATACAGAAATTAACTCTTTTTTCTAAAAATTTCGGACATAGATTGAAGTGAATATTTTTGTTTTTGAAATGTACAGTTGCTCGGGGGCGGGGTCTTTACTGAGTCCTCCAGGATTGGGGGCGGGGTCTTGACTGAGTCCTCCAGGGTTGGGGGCGGGGTCTTGACTGAGTCCTCCAGGATTGGGGGCGGGGTCTTAACTGAGTCCTCCAGGATTGGGGGCGGGGTCTTGACTGAGTCCTCCAGGGTTGGGGGCGGGGTCTTGACTGAGTCCTCCAGGATTGGGGGCGGGATCTTTACTGAGTCCTCCAGAATTGGGGGCGGAGTCTTTACTGAGCATTCCGGGATTGGGGGCGGAGTCTTTATTGAGCATTCCAGGATTGGGGGGGTCTTTACTGAGTCCTCCAGGATTGGGGGCGGAGTCTTTCCTGAGTCCTCCAGGATTGGGGGCGGGGTCTTGACTGAGTCCTCCAAGTTTGGGGGCGGAGTCTTTACTGAGTCCCCAGGATTGGGGGCGGAGTCTTTCCTGAATCCTCCAGGATTGGGGCGGAGTCTCTACTGAGTCCTCCAGGATTGGGGGCGGGGTCTTTACTGAGTCCTCCAAGTTTGGGGGCGGAGTCTTTACTGAGCATTCCAGGATTGGGGGGGGTGTCTTTACTGAGTCCTCCAGGATTGGGGCGGGGTCTTTACTGAGAATTCCAGGATTGGGGCGAGGTCTTTACTGAGTCCCCAGGATTGGGGGCGGAGACTTTACTGAGTCCTCCAAGTTTGGGGGCGGAGTCTTTACTGGGCATTCCAGGATTGGGGGGGTCTTCACTGAGTCCTCCAGAATTGGGAGTGGAGTCTTTACTGAGTCCTCCAGGATTGGGGGCGGGTTCTTTACTGAGTCCTCCAGAATTGGGGGCGGGGTCTTTACTGAGTCCTCCAGGATTGGGGCGGGGACTTTACTGAGTCCTCCAGGATTGGGGGCGGGGTCTTTGCTGAGTCCTCCAGGATTGGGGGCGGGGTCTTTTTTGAGTCCTCCAGGATTGGGGCGGGGTCTTTACTGAGTTCTCCAGGATTGGGGGTGGAGTCTTTACTGAGTCCTCCAAGATTGGGGGCGGGGTCTTCAGGGTCCCCAGGATTGGGGGCGGGGTCTTTACTGAGCCCTGCAGGATTGGGGGCGGGGTCTTTACTGAGTCCTCCAGGATTGGGGGCGGAGTCTTTACTGAGTCCTCCAGGATTGGGGGCGGGGTCTTGACTGAGCCCTGCATGATTGGGGGCGGGGTCTTTACTGAGTCCTCCAGGATTGGGGGTGGAGTCTTTACTGAGTCCTCCAAGATTGGGGGCGGGGTCTTCAGGGTCCCCAGGATTGGGGGCGGAGTCTTTACTGAGCATTTCAGGATTGGGGGCGGAGTCTTTACTGAGTCCTCCAGGATTGGGGGCGGAGTCTTTCCTGAGTCCTCCAGGATTGGGGGCGGGGTCTTTACTGAGTCCCCCAGGATTGGGGGCGGAGTCTTTATTGAGTCTTCCAGGATTGGGGGCGGGGTCTTGACTGAGTCCTCCAAGGTTGGGGGCGGAGTCTTTACTGAGCATTCCAGGATTGGGGGCGGAGTCTTTCCTGAATCCTCCAGGGTTGGGGGCGGGGTCTTTACTGAGTCTTCCAGGATTGGGGGCGGGGTCTTTACTGAGTCCTCCAAGTTTGGGGGCGGAGTCTTTACTGAGCATTCCAGGATTGGGGGGGTCTTTACTGAGTCCTCCAAGTTTAGGGGCGGGGTCTTTACTGAGAATTCCAGGATTGGGGCGGGGTCTTTACTGAGTCCCCAGGATTGGGGCGAGGTCTTTACTGAGTCCCCAGGATTGGGGGCGGAGTCTTTACTGAGTCCTCCAGGATTGGGGCGGGGACTTTACTGAGTCCTCCAAGTTTAGGGGCGGAGTCTTTACTGAGCATTCCAGGATTGGGGGCGGGGTCTTTACTGAGTCCTCCAAGATTGGGGGCGGGGTCTTCAGGGTCCCCAGGATTGGGGGCGGGGTTTTTACTGAGTCCTCCAGGATTGGGGGCGGAGTCTTTACTGAGTCCTCCAGGATTGGGGGCGGGGTCTTTACTGAGCCCTCCAGGAATGGGGGCGGAGTCCTCTAGGATTGGGGCGGGGTCTTTACTAGTTCCCCAGGATTGGGGGCGGGGTCTTTACTGAGTCCTCGGGGGGGCGTGGTCTTCAACGAGTCCTCCGCGGACTGTGGAGGCTTGGTTTGTGGTCTTCGTCCAAGCTTCGGTCCTCCAGTATCCCGTCGTGCCCCGCTCCGCCCCCCCCCCCCGAAACCACTGCAGCATCCGGGGCCCTGCGTGCGCCCGCAACGAAGATGGCGGCTTCCATGCTGAAGTGGAAGCGCGTCTCGGGCTCCAGCGGGCCGGTGCCCCGGCCGCGGCACGGCCACCGGGCGGTGGCCATCAAGGAGCTGATGGTGGTGTTCGGCGGCGGCAACGAAGGGATCGTCGACGAGCTCCATGTTTACAACACGGGTAAGGGAAAGAGCGGCGACGGGGGGGGGGGGAGGGGAGGGAATACAACAACAACTGGCAGACACAAACAAACACAAACACTCCCCTCCCCCCCCTCACTCCCAAATCACAACCCACAGAGGAGATGGTGCGGAACCTCCATCATCTCGGTCACCCCCCCCCCCCCCCCGGTCTATTGTTTTTAATCTTTTATTTTTATTTGTTGATTGATTTGAGGGAGGAGGAGGCGGCCCCCCCGTGACGTCACGCCGGACAAGATGGCGGCCGCCAGGGAAGCCGCTCTGGCGCCAAAGTTGCTTCTCTCTCTTCCCCCCCCCCCCCCAACCTCCCTCAAACGGCTGTCATTTCTGTTTTGTTACCATCGACCCCTGTCTCGGCGTTTTATTTATCACCCCCCTCCCCCCCCCCTTCCCTCTCCCCCCCCCCCCCCCCCCCCAGTATTTGATTACTGTGGCGGATCGCTTTTCCTGGGGTGTTCCTCCTTCCCCGCGGTTTTATCCTCTTCATCGCTCAATTTTCACACTGTTCACCATCTCCCCCCACCTCGGTTACTCCCACCTTTTCTCTCTTCCCCACTTGCCCCCCCCTTCCCCCACTAGCCCCCCCCTTCCCCCACTAGCCCCCCCCTTCCCCCACTAGCCCCCCCTTCCCCCACTAGCCCCCCCTTCCCCCACTAGCCCCCCCTTCCCCCACTAGCCCCCCCTTCCCCCACTTGGCCCCCTTTTCCCCCTTGTCCCCACTCCCCCGCTTTCCTGATCCTCCCCGCCTCTGCTTTCCCAGTCTTTGTAAATCTTCAGCCTACTCTTCCACTTTTTGCACATCCCTCTGCCCCTCCTCTCCCGTCCTCCCCACCCTGTCTCTCTGTCCCCCCCCGTCTCTCTGTCCCCCCCGTCTCTCTGTCCCCCCCCGTCTCTCTTTCCCCCCCCGTCTCTCTTTCCCCCCCCGTCTCTCTTTCCCCCCCCGTCTCTCTTTCCCCCCCCGTCTCTCTTTCCCCCCCCGTCTCTCTTTCCCCCCCCGTCTCTCTTTCCCCCCCCGTCTCTCTTTCCCCCCCCGTCTCTCTTTCCCCCCCCGTCTCTCTGTCCCCCCCCGTCTCTCTGTCCCCCCCCGTCTCTCTTTCCCCCCCGTCTCTCTGTCCCCCCCCGTCTCTCTTTCCCCCCCGTCTCTCTGTCCCCCCCGTCTCTCTTTCCCCCCCCGTCTCTCTTTCCCCCCCGTCTCTCTTTCCCCCCCGTCTCTCTTTCCCCCCCGTCTCTCTTTCCCCCCCCGTCTCTCTGTCCCCCCCCGTCTCATGTCCCCCCCCCCGTCTCATGTCCCCCCCCCCGTCTCATGTCCCCCCCCGTCTCATGTACCCCCCCCCGTCTCATGTCCCCCCCCCCGTCTCATGTCCCCCCCCCGTCTCGTGTCCCCCCCCCCGTCTCGTGTCCCCCCCCCGTCTCGTGTCCCCCCCCCGTCTCGTGTCCCCCCCCCCGTCTCGTGTCCCCCCCCCGTCTCGTGTCCCCCCCCGTCTCGTGTCCCCCCCCGTCTCGTGTCCCCCCCCCGTCTCGTGTCCCCCCCCCCCGTCTCGTGTCCCCCCCCCCGTCTCGTGTCCCCCCCCCCGTCTCGTGTCCCCCCCCCGTCTCGTGTCCCCCCCCCGTCTCATGTCCCCCCCCCGTCTCATGTCCCCCCTCATCTCATTATTCCCCCCGTTTTTTCCCCCCCCACCCCCATCTCTTCTCCCCCCCCACCCCCATCTCTTCTCCCCTCCCATTTCTTCCCCCCCCCCACCCACCCTGTTCCATTTCACATTTTGCACTTCATAGATTGCATTTCATGCTTTGCAAACCCCATTTCCTGCTTGGTAAATCTCCCTGCCTTTTCACACGAGTTTTCCGGGCTCCCTGCTTTTCAGCTTTGCATATTTTCCTGATTTCCCATCTCCCGGTCTTTCTGCCTTGTCAATTTCCCAGCTGTTCCAGTTCAGTTTTCCTACCTTGCACACTTCCTGGCTTTTATGCATTGGGGTTCTCCAAGACTTTCTGAACCCAGTTTCATCAGCTTTTCCATATTGCAAATTTCCCAGGCTTTCATCCGTTGTGAATTTCCCGGGCTTTCGGTTTTGCAGTCTTTTCCCAATTTTCGGCTTTGGAAATTTTCTAGCTTCCCACCTTGCAAATCTTCCCGGTTTTCCCCACATTGTAAATTTCCCAGCTTTTCTGCATTTTAGATCTTCCTGACTTGCCGAACTCAATATCCCCCAGCTTTTTTGCGTTGCCAATTTCCCCAGCCTTCCCGCACTGCAAATGTTTTGGTTTTTAATTTTGTAAAATTTGTGCTTTTCTGTGCTGCAGTTTAGTTTCTGCCTGGTAGATTTCCAGCTGTTGTGCCTTGCATGTATTGTATTGCACATTTTCCATCTCTTTGGGCTCATTTCCTGGGTAATTTATAGCTGCACATTTCCCCAGTTTTCATGTGGCATGTTATCTTTATTTTGCAAATGTTTCTGTCTATTGCATTTTAAAATATTTCAAGATCCCATTTCTCAAATTTTGCTTGCACGTTTATTGAATTGCATTTTGTCTAATTAAAGCTGACTTTAGTATGTTAACACAAAAAGCATTTAAGATGTGTCCTATGTTTGATTAGCTGAATGTTGTGGCTTAACTTGTGTTTTGTGAAGGTTATGCTTCCAGATTTTTTTGAGTGGGATTTTCTCGTACAGAGCACGTTTCATTTGTCTCATTTGATTTACCTGGGTAAATTGGAGGCTTTGTGGCTGGAGAAATTTGACTGAAATTAGATTACTTATAGTATAGATTAGATTAGATTACTTACAGTGTGGAAACAGGCCACACTGACCCGCTGAAGTGCAACCCACCCATACCCCTACATTTACCCCTTACCTAACACTAGGGGCAATTTAGCATGGCCAATTCACCTGGCCTGCACATCTTTGGACTGTGGGAGGAAACCGGAGCACCCGGAGGAAACCCACGCAGACACGGGGAGAATGTGCAAACTCCACACAGTCAGTCGCCTGAGGTGGGAATTGAACCCGGATCTCTGGCGCTGTGAGGCAGCAGTCCTAACCACTGTGCCACCGTGCCACCCACGAACGTTTGAAACCACTTGGGTCGAGGACAGAGCAGAGAGGTAGAACCTAATCCTGTTGACAAACAGATTGAGAACCTCAGCAACATGAATTGATGGTGATTGGCAAAAAGGAGGTGTGGGGAGAAACATTTGCATAGTTGTTAGATTCTCTGAGAATCCCACATAGAAGCATCTGACCCATCTTCTACTTTATCCCTGTCACCACGCATTTTCCATGGCTAAGTTAACCACCTGATGGAGGAGCGTCGCTCCGAAAGCTTGCGCTTCCAATTAAACCTGTTGGACTGTAACCTGGTGTTGTGTGATTTTTAACTTGGTACACCCCAGTCCAACACCAGCATCTCCAAATCACCTAACCTGCACATCCTTGGACAGTATGGGGAGTTTAGCATGGCTGATCCACCTAACCTGTACACCTATGGACTGTGGGAGGAAACTGGAGCCCCTGGAGGAAACTCATGCAGACACAGGGAGAACGTGCAAACTCCACACAGACAGTTGCCCAAGGTGCAGTCTAGCCCACATCCCTGGTACTCTGAAGCAGCAGTGTTAGCCACTGAGCCCCACTGTTCTGGAATGTGCTGTCCTAGTGTGGTGGGAGAGGCAGGTTTAATCGAGAAGTTTTTTAGAGGGGGCATTGGACCATTATCTGAAGGAGAGTTTGAAAGGCGCTGGGGAAAAAGTGAGGGAAGTGAAAAAACAAGATCAGAAATTCCTGGGGAAATGCAGGTCAAGCAGTATCTGCAGAGAGAAAGCAGAGTCAATGTTTCAAGTGATCTTCATTCAGATCTGGGGCAGAAACTGCTCCCGTTTATTATGGACTTAAGAATGAGGGTCTGAGTTCTGAAGAAGGGTCTCTGCACCTGAAACAGTAATTCTGCTTTCTCTCAACAGATGCTGCCAGATCTCAGTTTTTCCAGCATCTGCAATTCTTTGGGGTTTTTTTGTTTAGCGAGGGAAATGGGGGACTGAAGTCACACTTTGCAGAGAGCCAGCACCAGCACCAGCCTTTGTTCATTCGTGGGGTGTGAGCGCTGCAGGCTAGGCCAACATTTACTGTCCTATTCCCTCAGTGCCCAGAGGGAGTTTATGTATCACTGACGTTGTTGTTGTTGTGACGCGTGTAGGCCCAGACTAGATACGGATGGCAGATTTCTCTCTCTAAAGGACATCAGTCACCCAGACGGGTTTTTTGGGGATTGAGATCCCACCAACTGCCACGCTCCCCAGGTCTCTGGATTAATCGTCCAGTGATAATCCACGTGGCCATTGCCTCCCCATTTGCTTTTAACCAATTACTTTAAGTGGGGACGGTTTCTGGACCCTCTGAGGAGTTCAAACCCACAAATTAGATCTCCCTCCCTAGGGGAAAAGTCGCAGTTTCTCCAAATTCGAAATGTCGTTGAAGCTGCTCATCCACATTACCACTCGGTGAACATTTTCTGCCCCCTCTCCAAAGCCTTCACCACGTCCTCAGTATTTAACTTGAGCATATTTCTGCTCCTGCAGAGCAGGTAGCTGGACAGGAATTGCAGTGAACCTGTACAATAACAAGAAGATTAATTCTCTCTCCCCTTTGATCTTCTAGTTGCGAATGGTGCTTATCATTGCTTTGAAAATCCTTATGCATATTTTGTGAAATAAGGCAGGCATTGGTCTTCCTTTGAGCTTCAGGGTAATGCCTTGTTTGTTTAAACTATTCCCCATCTGAGGTGACGTGGTAACTGCTGAGGGATATAGAAGGTTCCCTGCCCCACACCCCTAACCAAACGTGCACCCACGCACACAACGTTGTTTTGTGATATGTTTCAACTGACCGTTCTGGAAGGAAATTTAAAATCTAACTTAACCGACAGTGAAGGAAGTTTAACTCGGAGTGCAATGGGATCTTGGTCAAATGGGCCGATGGGCTGGGGGAGTGGCAGGTGGAATTTAATTCCGTTAAGTGTGAGGTGTTGCATTTTGATCAGGCCAGTCAGAGTAGGCCTTGTACAGGTAAGGTCCTGGAGAGTGTTGCTGAACAAAGACACCTTGGAGTGCCCATGCATGCTTCCTTGAAGATGGAGTCCCAGGTAGACAGGACGGTGAAAAGTTTTCCTTACCTTCATTGGTCAGTGCATTGAGATTGGGAGTTGGGAGGCCATGTTGCAGCTGTACAAGGCATTGATTTTATTTATTGTCACGTGTATAGAAGTACAGTGAAAAGCTTTCTTTACGAGCAGTACAGGCAGATCATAGTAAGCAAGGATGTACAGAACAAAAGGTTTAGACAGAAGCATGCAGGTAACATTGCACAGGGCGTACAAGAGAGATCAGCGTTATTTGAGGCTAGCGAGTCCATTCAGTAGCCTAATAACAGCTGGGAAGCAGCTGTCCCTGAACCCACTGGGGCATGTGCTCAGGGTTCTGTACCTTCTGTCTGACAGGAGGGTTTGGAGGAGAGCCACTCCTGGGGTGTGAGGTGTCACTGATGATGTTGGCAGTCTTTCTGTGACAGTGAGCTATGGATATGGAGCCCATGGATGGAAGGTTGGCTCCAGTGATGACCCAGGCTGAGAATACTTCCCCTCTGTCGTTTCCTACTCCAGAGCAGATGCCATACCAGGCTGCTATGCACCCAGGCAGGCTGCTATGCACCCAGGCAGGCTGCTTTCAATTTTGCATCCTTAGAAGTTGGTGAGGGAAATTACGGAGAAGCCAAATTTGCCGAGGAAGAAGACCGTCTTGACCGTCACATCTACGTGTGAAGTCCAGTGCAGATCCTCTGTTATCATCACTCCGAGAAACCTGATGTTCTCCACCCTCTTGACCTCAGTTCCATTGATTTGACGGAGGCGTGGTCTCCGCCTTTCTTATTAAACGCAAGGATAAGTTCTTTAGTTTTGCTTAGAGATTGAGTTAGTTCTCATTGCACCATCTCACTAAGCTATCTGTATCCGTTCTGTATTTTGACTTGTCGCTGTTAGATATCCGTCCTCCTACAGTGGTGTCCTCGGTGAACTTTTAGGTGGTGTTGGTTTGAAATTTAGCAACACAGTTGTGGGTGTACAGGGAGTGCAATAGGGGGCTGAGGATGCATCCTTGGATGGGGTTCCAGTGTTGGAAATTGTTCTGGAATACTGCATTCAGTTCTGACCTCCCCGCTATAGCAAAGACATTGCGAAACTCGAAAGAGTTCAGAAAAGATTTAAAAAGGATGTTATTGGGATTGAAGGGTTAGAGCTATAGAGAGAGGCTGAATAGGCTGGGGCTGTTCTCCCTGGAGCGTCGGAGGCTGAGGGGGTGACCTTGCAGAGTTTTACAAAATCATGAGGGGCATGGATAGGGTGAATAGCCAATGTCTCTTCCCCAGGAGAGGGGAAAGTTTTAAAAGGGGCAACATGTTTGTACCGGATGGTGTGTGTATGGAATGAGCTGCCAGAGGAAGTGGTGGAGGCTGGTACAATGACAACATTTAAAAGACATCTGGATGGATACATGAACAGGAAGGGTTTGGAGGGATATGAGCCAAGTGCTGGCAAATGGGACTACATTAGTTCAGGATATCTGGTCTGCACAGTTTGGAGTGAAGGGTCTGTTTCCATGCTCTACACCTCTGACTCTCTGGTCATTTGTAAATGTAGCTGTCTGTCAGTTAGCTGCCACAGTACTGCAGAGACTGTCCCTTTCAAACCCTGTCATGAGGTGGTGAAGTTCTCCCTAAGGAACCCCCCCACCCCCCACCCCAGAGTGTTTGTGACCCTGGGGGGTGGGAAGGGGAACGCAAATGCTCACGTGACGAGGCAAGGGAGTGTTTCTGAGGCACTGCACCAGCCGGCTGAATGGCCTCCCACGCTACAACTCTGTGATCTGGTGGGAACCTTTTCTCCCCACGTCTCAAACTTTATCTGTGGCTTTGCCGGTGACTTCCCAGCCCCGTGTGTGTGTGTGTGTTCCCCACAATGAGAACCCTGCTTTCTGTAGGTGAGCAACTGGCCTCTGCGTGTGCTCGCCTTCCCTCACGTAAGCACTCCCCTCGGTCTCCTCCACTCTCCCCGTTCTCAGCTTGTGGCTGGTTTCTTTGCCCACGCTGTGCGTCACCCGTCTCCTGACCTGGTGGCATGTGGAGTTTGTGCTCTGAGATGTTTGGCTGCATCGAGACACTAAACAAGGAGATGCTCGCTGTTGTCACCTCGGCGTCCGAGTGTCAGGGGGTGTGTACGTTTCTCAGCAGCAGTATTGGGCTGCACCTCGAACCTTCGGGGATGTGGCGCGGTTTCCTTCCCGGCTGATGTGTGGCGAATCGGTGAAGAGACGGCGCGGAAGCATTTCCCCGTCAGTCACGGGAAACATCCTGCAGCCACTGGGAGAGGAATTGCCTATCCCCATTCTGGGCTTCCTCAGCACCATCCCCTCTGGCATAGCAGGGCTCCCTCACCTCCAGGTCCCCTCGTCCCTCCCCTCCGACAATCTCCGTGAAGGATTATTTGGATTCCACTCTCTTCACCTATTTCATTCAACCTGAATCCTGGTAGAGTCACCTTTGACAGGGGTCAGGCTGCCCTGCATCCTACAGTTCGGCTGTTGCAGGATGTGGGTGTCTATCACCCGTCCCTAACCACCCCCTTGAGAAGGTAGTGGTGAGCTGATTTCATAGGATCCTCGCAGTGTGGAAACAGGCCGTTCAGCCCAGCACGTCCACACTGACCCTCTGAAGAGCATTCCACCCAGGCCTATCCTCCTACCCTATCTGTGTAACCCGACATTTCCCATGGCTAGTCCACCTAGCCTACATATCGTTCAACACGACGGATAATTTAACACTGGCCAATCCAGCTAACTTGTTTCTGTGGGAGGAAACCCACACAGACACAGGGAGAATGTGCAAACTCCTCACAGTCACCAGAGGTTGGAACTGAACCCAGGTTCCTGGCGCTGTGAGGCAACACTGCTAACCACTGAGCCACTGTGCCACCTGTGTGATGTAGCGACACTTGCCAATGCCGTCAGGGGAGGAGGTTCAGGAGTTTGACCCAACGATATTGTTCCAAGCCTGTGCGCTACGCTTCAAGGGTCTCACTGCTGCCTTCTCAGAGGGCAACTAGGGCTGGGTGATAAATGCCAACCCAACCAGCGATGCCCAGGTCTCGAGTGGGTGAAGACTGAAGTTAGGATGGTGGGTGTTTGGACAGGAACTTGCAGGGAGGTGGCGGGTTTGGAAGGTGCTATCAGAGGAGCCTCAGCGAATTGCTGCAGTGCATCTTTTAGGCGGTACACACTGCTGTGGCTGTACATCGGGGGTGGAGGGAGAGAGTGTTGAAGCTGGGAATTAGCGTGCCAACCAGGTAGGAGGGAATTTGTCCTGAACGGTGTTGGAGCTGCCCCCATCCAGGCCAGTGGGGAGTATTCCCTCACCCTCCTGGGACTTGTGCCCTGTCGATGGTGGGTTAGAGAGGTTCTGCAGGATTACCAGCCCCTGCTTGGCGTGCAGTGTAATGGCTGCTGAATAATGCCCCCCACCCCGCCCCCAGTCTGCTGGGTAGAAATGTGAGGGAGGAGAATGTGTCTACGGACACAGTGAGGCCTGTCATTGAGTGGGTACGGAACTCCTCAATGCTGTGACCCACCCCACTCGACTCACTTTGTTGAGCAGTCCGAGTGAATGAATCCAGGCTCACTGTCTGTTTACCTGACACTTGTCCACGGGAAGCAGGAATTCCCACAAGCATTCCTGAATTGTTTCTAATGTTATGGATTAGGCCAGACCACTCGAAACATTCTTAAGCAGGCAATAACTTTGCAATCTGTTTCAGTAAGTGTACAGTGAAAATTACCTGGAGTCAGTTTAGATTACAATACATTAGATTACTTAGTGTGGAAACAGGCCCTTCGGCCCAACAAGTCCACACCGACCCGCTGAAGAGTAACCCACCCACCCTCTGACTAATGCACCTAACACTATGGGCAATTTAGCATGGTCGATTCACCTGGCCTGCACGTCTTCGGACTGTGGGAGGAAACCGGAGCACCCGGAGGAAACCCACGCAGACACCACGGTGGGGAGAGAAAGTCTCCCAAGGCTGGAATTGAACCTGGGACCCTGGTGCTATGAGGCAGCAGTGCTAACCACTGAGCCACCGTGCTGTGTTAACTAGGTGTGACTACCAAGTTTTAAAACAGACAAAATTTATTCACAAAATTACACAATGAAACGCAGAGACCAGAATAACAACCCCCTACAGAACCCAGTCTATCCAAACTAGACTTCATTTTGCCGTTCCGAATATACACCACAGCCCCATAAGCAAACTCCCGTTAAAACCCAGTATAAATGGAGCACATGCTCACAGGTTGAAGGGCAGAGAGAGAGAGTTTCCACACAGCTCCATGTTGAACGTCTATCCAGTTCAAGACTGGACAGCACGGTGGCACAGTGGTTAGCACTGCTGCCTCTCAGCGCCAGGGACCCGGGTTCAATTCCTGCCTCAGGCAACTGACTGTGTGGAGTTTGCACGTTCCCCCCGTGTCTGCGTGGGTTTCCTCCGGGTGCTCCGGTTTCCTCCCACAGTCCAAAGATGTGCGGGTCAGGTGAATTGGCCATGCTAAATTGCCCGTAGTGTTAGGTAAGGGGTAAATGTAGGGGTCTGGGAGTATGGGTGGGTTGCGCTTCGGTGGGTCGGTGTGGAGTTGTTGGGCCGAAGGGCCTGTTTCCACACTGTAAATCTAATCTAAAACTGCTCAGTTAGAGAGCTGACCACTCCCCTTTCATTATACAGGTCACTTCTGAAACACGACCTGAAGGCTCATCTGTTCACATTGAAACAAGAGGCCTCTGAGACACCTTTCCATCCCTGTCCCAAACCAGACTGATCGGAGCCCGGCCTGGGTTATTATCCCTCTGAATTAAATCAAGGACAGAGTCTCCTTGAGCCGGGGTGCAGCTTTTAGAGAAAAACAAGGGGCGAGCTTTGTGACACTAACCTTCTATTTGAATTTACCCAACCTGGGAATCTTTGGGGGCAGTGTAGAGGAAGCTTTACTCTGTATCTAACCCGGTGCTCTCACTGTCCTGGGAGGGTTTGATGGAGCATGGTGTAGGGGTGTGACCCTGGATCTCACCCTGTGCTGTCCCTGTCCTGGGAGGGTTTGATGGGGGCAGTGTAGAGAGAGCTTTACTCTGTATCTAACCCCATGCTGTCCCTGTCCTGGGAGTGTTTGATGTGGGATAGTATAGCAGTGCGACCCTGTATCTAACCCCATGCTGTCCCTGTCCCTGGGAGTGTTTGATGGGGGACAGTGTAGAGGGAGCTTTACCCTGTATCTAACCCCGTGCTGTCCCTGTCCCTGGAAGTGTTTGATGGGGGATGGTATAGCAGTGCGACCCTGTATCTATCCCTGTGCTGTCCCTGTCCTGGGGGTGTTTGATGGGGGATGGTATAGCAGTGCGACCCTGTATCTAACCCCGTGCTGTCCCTGTCCTGGGAGTGTTTGATGGGGGATGGTATAGCAGTGTGACCCTGTATCTAACCCCGTGCTGTCCCTGTCCTGGGAGTGTTTGATGGGGGATGGTATAGCAGTGTGACCCTGTATCTAACCCCGTGCTGTCCCTGTCCTGGGAGTGTTTGATGGGGGATAGTATAGCAGTGTGACCCTGTATCTAAGCCCGTGCTGTCCCTGTCCTGGGGGTGTTTGATGGGGGGTGGTATAGCAGTGTGACCCTGTATCTAAGCCCGTGCTGTCCCTGTCCCTGGGGGTGTTTGATGGGGGATGGTATAGCAGTGTGACCCTGTATCTAACCCCATGCTGTCCCTGTCCTGGGATTGTTTGATGGGGGATGGTATAGCAGTGCGACCCTGTATCTAAGCCCGTGCTGTCCCTGTCCTGGGAGTGTTTGATGGGGGATAGTATTGCAGTGTGACTCTGTATCTAAGCCTGTGCTGTCCCTGTCCTGGGAGTGTTTGATGGGGGATGGTATAGCAGTGTGACCCTGTATCTAAGCCCGTGCTGTCCCTGTCCTGGGAGTGTTTGATGGGGGATGGTATAGCAGTGCGACCCTGTATCTAACCCCGTGCTGTCCCTGTCCTGGGAGTGTTTGATGGGGGGTGGTATAGCAGTGCGACCCTGTATCTAACCCCGTGCTGTCCCTGTCCTGGGAGTGTTTGATGGGGGGTGGTATAGCAGTGCGACCCTGTATCTAACCCCGTGCTGTCCCTGTCCTGGGAGTGTTTGATGGGGGGTGGTATAGCAGTGCGACCCTGTATCTAACCCTGTGCTGTCCCTGTCCTGGGAGTGTTTGGTGGGGGATGGTATAGCAGTGTGACCCTGTATCTAACCCCGTGCTGTAGAAGTGGTTTATGGTAAATCCTCTGGTGATCAGATGGGCAGTCTCTAACGCCCACAAATGCCACCATGCCAGCCTCTCGGTTGAGTGATCTTTCTGGTGGATCAAGCTGAGCTGTCTTTTGCCGAAACGGGAATCTTGTCAGATGGTGTCTGCTGTTGTATTTATGGTGGGTGGCGGTGTACTGCTCCCTCCCACAGATAGCCATGTCATCAATGAGCAGCTCGTCTTGTTTCTTCCTACTCTGGGTGGGGGTGGTGAGGGGGGGTTGTAGCTTTTGCTGTGCTAATTACCAGAACTCCAGCACCGGGGGGAAGCTACCTTCTGAGAGGCTTCGCTTTTGAACTAGCAGCGTGGAGGCTCCCTGTGCTTGTGTGAGAGGGTGATCGCCCCGTTGGGACTTGCACAGTCTGGGTGGACAAGGCTGTGAAAGGGGCAGCTTGTGACCAGGCCTGGAGATCGGGAGGAAGCCGCAGCCGGGACCTCTCTTTTGGTGTCTGTGGGCTGGCGAACGCTGATCTAACGTGATGCTCCGTCTCTCTGTGTCCACAGCCACAAACCAATGGTTCATCCCAGCTGTGAGGGGTGACATTCCGCCCGGATGTGCTGCCTACGGTTTTGTGTGTGATGGGACCCGCCTGCTGGTGTTTGGAGGCATGGTGGAGTATGGGAAGTACAGCAATGATCTCTTTGAACTGCAGGTATTGTTCCCCTGGTAGAATGGCAGGCCTGCCTGCTCATTACGTTGGACTGGTCTGCACATCTCCGGGCTCTCACTGTCCCTCGGTCTGTCTCTACTTGCCTTTCTTCCCCCCCCCCCCCCCAACCCCCACCTTTTGAATCTCTCCCTCTCCGTTTTCCCCACCCAGTTGTTCCCCTCGCGCTCTCCCTCTCTTAACCCTCCAAATCCTGCTCTCCATTTTATTTTAAACCTCTAAATGTTGGAGACCGGAAACTTGGCCGAAGTCACGGAGAGGAAGTTAGCGTTTCAAGTCCAGTGACACCCCCTCTATCCATCCCCCTCGGATTCCATCTTCCCCCTGGAGGGGGGAGCCGTGTGTGTGTGTCCCTGAAGTGTGGAAGCAGGCCATTCCGCCCATTGAGCCCGCACCAACCCTCCGAAGAACGTCCCACCCCTCACCCCTAACCTTGCACAACCCACCTCGCCTGCATATCCCTAGTCACTACAAGCAACTTAGCATGGCCTGCACCCCTTTGGAGTGTGGGAGGGAACCGGAGCACCCGGAGGAAACCCACGCAGACACTGCGAGAATGTGCAAACTCCACATAGACAATTGCCTGAGGCTGGAATCGAACCCGGGTCCCTGGTGCTGCGCCAATCGCTGAGCCGTTCCTCCCCGTCCACCCCTTTTCCCCCCCCCATCTTCATCATCCCATCCCTGTCACTCGCGCCCACCTCCCCCATAACCCCCCTTCTTCACAACTCCCAGTGCTCTGTCTCCCTCTCCATTATGCTCTCTCCCTAGCACCTTCCCCACCTATGTGTCTGGAACCACTCCCACACGTTCTGTCCATCCTTTACTTGTAGCTGTAATCCTTCCCTCCCTTCGGCTGGAGCTACTATTGTGTTTAATTGGGCTTTGAACGCAAAGGCTACTTTCTAAGTTGTGACAGATAATCCAGGTTGTGTCATCGGGAGAGAGGTGAAGTCTTTCCTCATCCTAATTTAGGGTTCTTTTTAGAAATAACTGAACTCCGTTTGGGAATTGATCACGAAGACTTTGCATGTAGGGTTGCCAGCTAAAGAGGCGCGGACGGGAGGTGGAGGTAAGACGGGGGAGGGGGAGAGACGAGCAAAGCCTTGCTCTCGGAGTCACCACCCTCCCTTTCTCGTTGCACAGGCCAGCCGCTGGGAGTGGAAGAAGCTGAAGCCCAAACCGCCCAAGAACGGGTCGTTGCCGTGTCCACGCCTAGGTCACAGCTTTTCCCTGGTGGGGAATAAATGCTACTTGTTTGGAGGCCTGGCCAATGACAGCGAGGATCCCAAGAACAACATTCCACGGTAAGGAAGGATGTGTGAGGAGGCGGCCGAGTGTGCGCGTGGGCTTTTCGCTAGGCCTTCACTCGGAGTGGTGTCCTTAACTTTGATAGGAGAGACTCCGCCCTCTCTCTCTCACGGGAGTGTAAATCATTAATAACTCAGACCCTGAGCCACGTCGGGAGGTTAGGGACCGTGGGTAGAAAGCGCAGTGAAAGGGATGTGTTTTTAAAGGTGAAGGGAAGCAGGGAGAAGGAGAGAGGCGCGGGGGGTGGGGGTGGAGATGCTTGGGTTGGGAATTCCAGGGCTTTGAAACTCAGGAGAAATGAAGGGCCAGCACCAATGGCGGAACGATTGGAATTGTGGGATACACGGATGTTTGGAATTGAAGGAGCACAGAATGTGGACAGGAGGGAGATGATGGAGGGGTGTAGGGGCCGGAGGAGGTGACAGAGATAGGGAGGGGGTGTAGGGGCTGGAGGAGGGGACAGGGATAGGGAGGGGGTGTAGGGGCTGGAGGAGGGGACAGAGATAAGGGAGGGGGTGTAGGGGCTGGAGGAGGGGACAGAGATAGGGAGGGGGTGTAGGGGCTGGAGGAGGGGACAGAGATAGGGTGGGGGTGTAGGGGCTGGAGGAGGGGACAGAGATAGGGTGGGGGTGTAGGGGCTGGAGGAGGGGACAGAGATAGGGAGGGGGTGTAGGGGCTGGAGGAGGGGACAGAGATAGGGAGGGGGTGTAGGGGCCGGAGGAGGTGACAGAGATAAGGGAGGGGGTGTAGGGGCTGGAGGAGGGGACAGAGATAGGGAGGGGGTGTAGGGGCTGGAGGAGGTGACAGGGATAGGGAGGGGGTGTAGGGGCTGGAGGAGGGGACAGAGATAGGGAGGGGGTGTAGGGGCTGGAGGAGGTGACAGGGATAGGGAGGGGGTGTAGGGGCTGGAGGAGGTGACAGAGATAGGGAGGGGGTGTAGGGGTAGAGGAGGTGACAGAGATAGGGTGGGGGTGTAGGGGCTGGAGGAGGGGACAGAGATAGGGTGGGGGTGTAGGGGCTGGAGGAGGGGACAGAGATAGGGTGGGGGTGTAGGGGCTGGAGGAGGGGACAGAGATAGGGTGGGGGTGTAGGGGCTGGAGGAGGGGACAGACATAAGGGAGGGGGTGTAGGGGCTGGAGGAGGGGACAGAGATAGGGAGGGGGTGTAGGGGCTGGAGGAGGGGACAGAGATGGAGAGGGTGTGTAGGTGCCGGAGGAAGGGACAGGGAGGGGGTGTAGGGCCTGGAGGAGGGGACAGAGATAGGGAGGGGGGGTAGGGAGCTAGAGGAGGGGACAGAGATAGGGGTTATAGGGGCAGGAGGGAGGGGACAGAGATAGAGAGGGGGTGTAGGGACTGGCGGGAGGGGACAGCGATAGGGAGGGTGTGTAGGGGCTGGAGGAGGTGACAGGGATAGGGAGGGGGTGTAGGGACTGGAGGGAGGGGACAGAGATAGGGAGGGGGTGTAGGGGTAGAGGAGGGGACAGAGATAGGGAGGGGGTGTAGGGGTAGAGGAGGTGACAGAGATAGGGCGGGGGTGTAGGGAGCTAGAGGAGGGGACAGAGATAGGGGTTATAGGGGCAGGAGGAGGTGACAGATAGAGAGGGGGTGTAGGGGCTGAAGGGAGGGGACAGCGATAGGGAGGGTGTGTAGGGGCTGGAGGAGGGGACAGGGATAGGGAGGGGGTGTAGGGGCTGGAGGGAGGGGACAGAGATAGGGAGGGGGTGTAGGGGCTGGAGGAGGTGACAGAGATAGGTAGGGGGTGGAGGAGGTGACAGGGATAGGGAGGGGGTGTAGGGGCTAGAGGGAGGGGACAGAGATAGGGAGGGGGTGTGGGGGTTGGAGGAGGGGACAGGGATAGGGAGGGGGTGTAGGGGCTGGAGGGAGGGGACAGGGATAGGGAGGGGGTGTAGGGGCTGGAGTGAGGGGACAGAGATAGGGAGGGGGTGTAGGGGCTGGAGGAGGGGACAGGGATAGGGAGGGGGTGTAGGGGCTGGAGGGAGGGGACAGAGATAAGGAGGGGGTGTAGGGGTTGGAGGAGGATTACGAGATAGGGAGGGGGTGTAGGGGTTGGAGGAGGGGACAGAGATAGGGAGGGGGTGTAGGGGTTGGAGGAGGATTACAGAGACCGAGGAATTGAATGAATTTGCACGTGCTGCGAGTTTGACCGTTGGTATTCAATGATCAATCTTTGGGTCATTTGCCGGTCTCACCTCCTCCTCCCGTACCTCACTGTCGTGTTCAATTTTGTGAGTCCCTGTCTATCACCCTGGCTCTGTTCAAACCAGCAAGTGAAGGCTGGTCATTTCAGCTGGATGGGAACCTCCCGAGAGTCAGGGGGTTGGGATGGAGCACTGAACCCAGCAGGTGGAAGGCTGTGGGGTTTGCGATGCGAAGGTGCAGAGCCTTACAGACACTGCGAGGAATACAGACTGGCCAGGAGACTATGGTTGGCGGGAACAGGGCTGAAACCTTGCCATCTTTCTGTGCCCTTTCAGCATCAGTTTAGTTTCTCTCTCTGCTTCCTGGATTTGTTCCTCAGTGTAGCTAAAGCACCTGCATGTCTCTATCTTTCCTCCCCTCCCTCCACTTTCTTTCTGTCTGCCGCTGTTGCCGTCTCGCTCCCTTCCGATTTGTCCACCCTGTTCCCACGTGCCCTTGCCCGGCTCCTACCTGCTGTCGCCTCCCTCCGTCCCACTCCAGTTATCTGAACGATGTTTACATATTGGAGCTGCGGCCCGGCTCAGGGGTACTGAGCTGGGACAACCCCATCACCTATGGAGTGCTGCCTCCACCACGGGAGTCTCACACCGCTATCATCTACACCGAGAAAACGCTGAAGAAATCCAAGTTGGTCATCTACGGAGGCATGAGTGGTTGCAGGCTCGGAGACCTCTGGACGTTGGACATCGGTAAGGGGCAAGCTGCTTTCACTGAAAGTATGGTTTCCATGGACAGGGCGACCATGAAAAGAGCTTCTGTCCTTACACCGGCTCTCCGAACTCTCATCGATTCATCTTTTCCCTGGCCGGGGACAGAACAGTGGGAGCTTTACTCTAGCTAGCCCATGTCCCTGTCCCTGGGAGTGTTTGATGTGGGACAGTGTAGAGGGAGCTTTTAGTCTTTATATAACCCCTGTCCCTGTCCCTGGGAGTGTTTGATGTGGGACAGTGGAGAGGGAGCTTTTAGTCTTTTATATAACCCCTGTCCCTGTCCCTGGGAGTGTGAGATGAGGGGACAGTGGAGAGGGAGCTTTACTCTGTATCTAACCCCGTGCTGTCCCTGTCCTGGGAGTGTTTGATGGGGGACAGTGTAGAGGGAGCTTTACTCTCTATCTAACCTCGCGCTGTCGCTGTCCTGGGAGTGTTTGATGGGGGGACAGCGTAGAGGAAGCTTTACTCTGTATCTAACCCCGTGCTGTCCCTGTCCCTGTCCCTGCGATGGTTTGATGGGGGACAGTGTAGAGGGAGCTTTACTCTGTATCTAATCCCGTGCTGTCCCTGTCCCTGGGAGTGTTTGAAGGGGGACAGTGTAGAGGGAGCTTTACCCTGTATCTAACCCCGTGCTGTCCCTGGGCGTGTTTGATGGGAACAAACTAGGTGGAGCTTTACTTTCAGTTTTAACAGAGTAGAGGGAACGTTTTTTGAAATTAAAAGGGTAGTGGAAGCTTTCCTCTGTATGTCACCCGGTTTCATTAACCTGTCCTGGGAGTGTTTGTCGGGGGCAGCGTCTGAGTCTGATTTTGCCTGCCACCTTCCAGATACACTAACGTGGAACAAACCGAACGTGAATGGTGTTTCCCCACTGCCCCGGAGTCTACACTCGGCTACTGTAATCGGCAATAAGTGAGTGATACAGCCTGCCCTGCATGAGAGTGACCAACTTTCCGCGTGTACCTGTTTCCTTTTACCACTTTACTCCCTCCTTGTACGTCAGCCCTCACCTGACTCTCGACGCTGACATCTCTCCACCTCTGTTTATTATAAAGCCGTTGGGTTTGACCCTGGGCTTGGGTTTGAGTTTCACTTGGCACGCACTTTGGTGAAATGGCATTGGGGTTCGGGCGCGTACACTTGTGACCCCACGTGCTGCACATAACGTAGAGGCTAAATGATGGTTGGAAGGGTCCCATTTGTCGTCATGTGGCTTTGCAGATTAGAGCAGCCATATCTCCTCTTCTGCTGCTCCACACCACCCCACTCTCCGCCACTCAACTGGGGAGCAGTCCCTTTAAAAAGATACACTCAGAGCAGCAGGAAGACATGGTTGTGTCTCCCCCATCCGGCTGTATGAAGCAATGGGGGCTGCACCTGCCCCTGCGTCCTCCCTCCCCCTGAGCGAGAGCGACCAGCTGGAGTGGAGTATCACCTCGTGACAAAATGCCCCCATTGAACGACAGGGTGAGTGGCCCTCCCTAACCAGGCCAGGGAGGAGCCAGAGCTAAGCTCTGCTCTAGGGCACTCCGTGCAAACCCCTTACACACCTGGGGAGAGTGATACGCTTGACTGAGGGGGACGTCCCCTCTGCCCAGTATGTGGTAGGTCAGTCGTCTTGAACTCAGCAGTCCATCCCCTGTTGCAGGGGAGTGTGGGGCACTCCCTCCCTCTCAGTCATTGAGGGTGATCATGTCAATGAATTGAATAGAGCTAGCATTGTGTGGGTGGAGAGTCTCGATAAGTCCACGTGAGAGAAAGCAATAGGATGATGTGGGTTTTGCGGATGGAGGGGGATGATCAGGGAGAATGAAGGGAAAGGTGCTGTGTGTTAGTACAGAGTAGACGGCCTGAATGGCCTGTTTCTCCCAGTTTGTAACTCTGTTTTTATTCCCTCTCCGCCCCAGAATGTATGTATTTGGAGGCTGGGTTCCGTTGGTCATGGAAGATGTGAAGGTAGCCACGCATGAGAAGGAGTGGAAGTGCACCAACACGTTGGCTTGTCTCAATCTGGGTACGTACAGGGGCTGCTTTCTCTCTCCTGTCCATCGTGTCCCCTTCCCTAATCCCACCTGCAGCCAGCACTGCCCTTCCCCTTTCCCGTAGCTGTACCGACACCCAGATCCGGCCCCCGCCTGACCTTTCCCGCTCCCCGTTGAGAGGTTGTGTTGTGCTTTGCCCTCTGCCAGACACGATGACCTGGGAGCCGGTCGTGATGGAGACGCAGGAGGACAACCTTCCCCGGGCTCGAGCAGGCCACTGCTCGGTCGCCATCAACTCGCGACTGTACATCTGGAGTGGGAGGGACGGATACCGCAAAGCCTGGAACAATCAAGTGTGCTGCAAGGACCTGTGGTGCCTGGAGACAGGTAGGCAGGAGCAGACTGCAACCCCTGCTCCCTCGAACACTCAACCCTCCCGAACAATCCTCCATCTGCCCTCTACTTCTGACCGGCAGGCTGCGGCAGACTCCCGCGGGTTTGGCCACCAGAAATTGAAGCAACGACTTGCCCCCCTCTTGCGCCCTTTCCCTGTAAACGCTGCACTAGTCTGGGTACAAGTCCAATCCCCTCCTCCCAGTGAGACCCACCATCGACCCTGGCGTCCACCCCCTCCACTCCGCGAGGCTGTGTTCCCCAGCTGCTTGCTGGGTGGAAGTGTTTCTCTCAGTGTTGCACTCGCTGCTGCTGCTGGGTCACCTCTGGATTCACTGTCCCTCTGGTGCTGGTGTTCCTCTGGCCATCCGACAGTTCAGCGGATCTCCCCGCTCCCATCAGGCAGAACTGACCATACACCAGCCTGGATAGGGGGGGGAACACTACCACGTGGCACACGGGCTGACACGGTTTCATCTGGCTCTGCTGGCAGCGAGACGTTGTCAAAGACACCTCTGCTGCATTCGCGCCGTTCAGAGGAGGGGAGTCTGCTGTCCTTACCCGGACCGGCCTACGTGAGAGTCCAGACCCCACAGGGACACGGGTGGCCCTGAACTCTCCCTCTGAAGCGGCCCGAGGAGGGCACCCACTTTAGGGGAGCAGCAAATGCCACTCTGGTCAGCAGTGTCCACGTCCCGTCAACGATGGGCAAAGGTCCAATTGAGAACATGCTGAGGAGGAAGAAAAGTTACAAACAGAGCTGCCTGATGGAGGGCATGACCGGCACTGTGTGTGATTAGATTAGACTAGATTACTTACAGTGTGGAAACAGGCCCTTCGGCCCAACAACTCCACACCGACCCGCCGCAGCGCAACCCACCCAGACCCATTCCCCTACGTTTACCCCTTACCTAACACTACGGGCAATTTAGCATGGCCAATTCACCTGACCCGCACATCTTTGGACTGTGGGAGGAAACCGGAGCACCCAGAGGAAACCCACGCAGACACGGGGAGAACGTGCAAACTCCACACAGTCAGTTGCCTGAGGCGGGAATTGAACCCGGGTCTCTGGCGCTGTGAGGCAGCAGTGCTAACCACCGTCCCGCCCGTGCGCTCTGTTCGCTGTTACCAGGATTAACTTGGGCTTCTCACTTTGATGCTACACTTACAATATTGTTTAAGGCAGGTGTAGATAGATTCTCCGTTAGCAAGAAAGTGAAAGGTTATACTTCTACAACACAGAAACAGACTGTTCAGTCTAAATCATCCGTGCTGACCAGGCACTCTATATAAATGTAGTTCCAGCATTTAGCCCAAACCCTTCTTAAACCCTTCCTATTTACACACCCGGCCTTTTAAATGCTGTAATTGTACCAGCCTCCACCACTTCCTCTGGCAGCTCATTCCACACACGCACCACCCTGTGTGTGAAACCTTTTCAATCTTTCCCCTCTTGCCTTAAACTTCTGCCAAGTAAAAAATGAGGTCTGCAGATGCTGGAGATCACAGCTGCAAATGTGTTGCTGGTCAAAGCACAGCAGGTTAGGCAGCATCTCAGGAATAGAGAATTCGACGTTTCGAGCATAAGCCCTTCATCAGGAATGCCCCCTCATTTTGGATTCCCCTACCATAAGGAAAAAGATTTTGCCTATTCGTCCTATCCACGCCCCTCATGATTTTATAAGCCTCTGTCAGGTCACCTTTCGGCCTCCGATGCTTCAGGGAAAGTAGCCCTGACCTCTCCCCGTGGCTCGAACCCTCCAACATCCTTGTGAATTGTTTCTGCACCCTTTCGAGTCTCACGACATCCTTCCCCATAGCAGGGAGACGAGAATTGAATCAAAAGTGGCCTGTGCAGTTACCACGTGAACTGCCAATACCTATACTCAATGCACTGACCAATAAAGGCAAGTGTACCAAACGCTGCCTTTACCAACCCTGTCTGCCTGGGATTCCACTTGTAAGGAATTTAGTGGCGATTGTCATCCACTAGTACAGCCTTTGATTCGGTCCCCCTCCCATGAGTGGAAGCATCTCTGACTTTACCCTGATGAACTCCAAGGCAGCAAACTTGAGTTTGACTGGCACCTGAGGTGAACTGAGGAGGCGATGACGTTGTGGTTTTGTGGCTGGACTATTAGTCCAGGGACTTGGATAATATCGTGGGGGCCTGAGTTTAAATCCCGCCTCAGCAGATGGTGTGATCCCGATGTGCTCCAGTAAGCAAACTCTATCATACAGGCATGGGTCAAGAAGCCCTTGGAGCCTGGTCCTCCCACATAGACACAATGGTGAAGGGGGGGGGGAGCCCAACAACACCACCTCTTTCGCAGGTGGCTTACGGAATTCGACGTGACCGTAAGGACCCTCGCCAACCTTTACAGGTGCACAGTGGAAAGCATTCTGCCTGGGTACATAACAGCCTGCTGTAGAAGGTGGTATGCACAGCCCAGACCATCCAGCCTTCTATCCCTGGAGTACATTTACACTTCCCGTTTCCACAGAGAGGCTGCCAGTATCATTAAAGCTCCCTCCCGCCCCCCCACAGTCACGCTCTCTTCCATCAGGCAGAAGATACAGAAACGCTTCAGCACGCCCTGACAGGTTCATACAGAAACGCTTCAGTAGGCCCTGACAGGTTCATACAGAAACGCTTCAGTAGGCCCTGACAGGTTCATACAGAAAAGCTTCAGTACACCCTGACAGGTTCATACAGAAACGCTTCAGTACGCCCTGACAGGTTCATACAGAAAAGCTTCAGTACGCCCTGACAGGTTCATACAGAAACGCTTCAGCACGCCCTGACAGGTTCATACAGAAACGCTTCAGCACGCCCTGACAGGTTCATACAGAAACGCTTCAGTACGCCCTGACAGGTTCATACAGAAACGCTTCAGCACGCCCTGACAGGTTCATACAGAAACGCTTCAGCACGCCCTGACAGGTTCATACAGAAACGCTTCAGTACGCCCTGACAGGTTCATACAGAAACGCTTCAGTACGCCCTGACAGGTTCATACAGAAACGCTTCAGCACGCCCTGACAGGTTCATACAGAAACGCTTCAGTACGCCCTGACAGGTTCATACAGAAACGCTTCAGCACGCCCTGACAGGTTCATACAGAAACGCTTCAGCACGCCCTGACAGGTTCATACAGAAACGCTTCAGCACGCCCTGACGGGTTCATACAGAAACGCTTCAGCACGCCCTGACAGGTTCAGGAGCTGCTGCTGCTGCTTCCCCACTGTTATTACATTGCTCAAATTTCAAATCTAACATTGATCTTCCTTTTGTACACCACCTTATATGGGTCAATGGCTTCGTGGTATGATGGCTGCATTGTTAATTCAGCGTTCTGGGGACCCGGCTTCAAATCCCACAACGGCTGATGGTGAAATCTGAATTCAGAAATATCTGGAGTTAGGCTACTCTAAATCCATTGCCAGGTTTTGGGAAAACCCGTCTGGTTTACTTCAGGGAAGGAAACTGCCTACAAGTGACACCAGACCCACGGCAATACGGTTGACTCTCAACTGTCCTCTTGGCTATAAATGCTGGACTAACCTGCAGTGCCATCCTGCCGTGAATGAATAAAGAAAAGGAAAACACAAAATCCTTCAGTGTGTCTAACGTGGTATTCCTCGCTCTATTCAATCACCATATGGTCTTTGTACAGTATGATTGGCCCGTACTGCACACAACATAGAGACCTTGGAGTGCAGGTTCATAGCTCCTTGAAAGTGGAGTCGCAGGTAGATAGGATAGTGAAGGCAGCGTTTGGTATGCTATCCTTTATTGGTCAGGAGTACAGGAGTTGGGAGGTCACGTTGCACTGTACAGGACATTGGTTAGGCCACTGTTGGAATATGATGTGCAATTCTGGTCTCCTTCCTATCGGAAAGATGTTGTGAAACTTGAAAGGGTTCAGAAAAGAATTACAAGGATGTTGCAAGGGTTGGAGGATCTGAGCTACAGGGAGAGGATGAACAGGCTGGGGCTGTTTTCCCTGGAGCATCGGAGGCTGAGGGGTGACCTTATAGAGGTTTACAAAATCATGAGGGGCATGGATAGGGTAAATAGGCAAAGTCTTTTCCCTGGGGTGGGGGAGTTCAGAACTAGAGGGCATAGGTTTAGGGTGAGAGGGGAAAGATATGAAAGAGACCTAAGGGGCAACTTTTTCACACAGAGGGTGGTATGTGTATGGAATGAGCTGCCAGAGGAAGTGGTGGAGGCTGGTACAATTGCAACATTTAAGAGGCATTTGGATGGGGATATGAATAGGAAGGGTTTGGAGGGATATGGGCTGGGTGCTGGCAGGTGGGACTCGATTGGGTTGGGGATATCTGGACGGGTTGGGCTGAAGCTGTACATCTCCATGACTTAGATACACTTGTCAACAAGAAGTCCAGTCCAGACAACAGGTGGGCCTGGGGGGTAGGTGGAGAGATAGAGGGCCTGGCGAGGGGTCAGACTGGCACCTCTCCATGCCAGCCAGGGTATTGTAGATGAATGAATCTGACCAATGCTCCCTCTCTGGGTGTTTATTTGCAGAGAAGCCTCCAGCACCATCGAGGGTGCAGCTGGTCCGTGCCAACACCAACTCGCTGGAGGTGAGCTGGGGCTCCGTGCCCACCGCCGACGCCTACCTGCTGCAACTGCAGAAGTACGACATCCCGGCTGTGACTCCAGCCTCCCAGCCACTGCCCTCAGTGCCCGCCGGGCAGCCCAAGAGCCCTGCCCCCGCCTCAGCCGCCCCCTCCCCCCAGCAGGTGGGCAGCTCGCTGCTGCCGCTGCCCCCGGGAGCTGCCGTGCCCTGCTCGCCACCGGTGCCAGCCTCTCCTGCCTCCTCGCTGGCCCCTCCGCAGACGCTGCTGGGGGGCGCGGCCCCTACCACCGCCGGAGCCCGGGCGCAAGGTGAGATGGGGGTGTGGGAGGTGGAGGAGGGGGCTGCCGTTGGTGGCTGCTGTGTGAGGGAGGGTGTCGCAGGGGCTGGAGGGGGGGGTGACAGAGATAGGGAGGGGGTGTAGGGGCTGGAGGAGGTGACAGGGATAGGGAGGGGGTGTAGGGGCTGGAGGAAGGGACGGAGATAGGGAGGGGGTGTAGGGGCTGGAGGAAGGGACGGAGATAGGGAGGGGGTGTAGGGGCTGGAGGAGGGGACAGGGATAGGGAGGGGGTGTAGGGGCTGGAGGAGGTGACAGGGATAGGGAGGGGGTGTAGGGGCTGGAGGTGGGGACAGGGATAGGGAGGGGGTGTAGGGGCTGGAGGGGTGGTGACAGAGATAGGGAGGGGGTGTAGGGCTGGAGGAGGGGACAGATAGGGAGGGGGTGTATGGGTGTGGGGGGGGGGGTGACGGAGATAGGGAGGGGGTGTAGTGGACAGATGGAGGTGCCGGATGTGGAGGGTGCCCTGAGCTCTACCCTCCGTTTCTCTGTCCCTGCCAGGTCCAACAGCCGTTCTGCGGGTGGCCTCTCCTCAGGCGCCCACCGTCCTGTCGAGTGGGAGCTCCCTCATCGCCGTTCGACCAACAGGGAACCAGGGGAAGGTGCCGGTCCCTGTGACAACGCTGTCTAGTGGGGTCCACATGGTAGTGTCAGCCCAGGGCAGCCAAGGCATGGTGAGTTCTGTGTGGGATTCTCAACATTGTCAGCACCTTGGTGAACATCACTGGCCCCATCAGTGGTTCAGAGCTATCTCCTGCCCCCGGGAATCTCTGTGTCTGTGTGGGCGATTGTCATAGCAACACAGCCAGGCCCTGGGAAGCGTTGGTGATGGACCTGCATTCATGTAGCACCTAGTTTTGTTGCAGCAAATGTTGAATTACAAAAGTAAAGGCTAATATTTGGAAAATTCAGGTCACAATCGAAGACACCAATGTCCCTGCCTTCCAGGGAGGAGCTCTCTGCTCTGATCCTAGATTCCTGATCTTGTATCCGACTCCTGGAGGATTGTGTTTCCCATCAGGCTGGGCCTGGGTAGGTGGGGGTGTCTGTCCCTCACTGCTGGAGCAGCTCAAGTGACTTTGACCACAGAAGTAAAACGGCATCTCTCCCACTCACCTTTGAAACCGTATTCTCTCCCCCTCCCCCTCCCCCTCCCCCTCCCTCCCCCTGCCCCAGTCTCGGGGGGCTAAGCCTTTCTGTCCCCTCCTTTCAGATCAGTGAAATGTACTCGTCAACACAATCCGCCCCATCTCTTCTGAGGAAACCGGCCGCAGTCCCATTCCATTCCCTTGAATATCTCGGCTGTGTGTCCTTTCACCTCCCCCCTGCCCCCCCGAGTGGAACGCAGTGCCCTCCTCGTTCTGATCTTACGGCCGTGGTGATTGGAGCCGATTTAATTCCTGCCTGGGTGTGAACCCTGTCGTGCGTCTCTTTCCCCGTCAGTGCCCACCCGCCAGGCCCTCGGTGCCGCCCCTCCCCTCTGCCGCCGCGGCTTCCCTGTCTAAGGTTTGGCATTCTTGCGATCGGGTCCTGACGAGCGCGGGGCGGGAACCGTCGCGGGAGTTAGTGATCCGAGCGATGTCGCTGCCGCAGACCATCGGAGGCGCGACGCAGATGAGCGGGATGGCGGCACTGGCGGCTGCCGCGGCAGCCACGCAGAAGATCCCCCCAACCACCATCTCCACCGTGCTCAGCGTTCCCGGCTCTACCATGATCAAGACGGTGGCCGTCGCGCCCGGTTCCACGCTGCCAGCGACTGTCAAGGTGGCGTCCTCGCCCATCATGGTGAGTAACGCTGTGTTGTCCTGCGAGTTGGTCAGCCTGGGCCGGCATCAGCATTTACCTGCGACAGGAGCATCCCTAATTGCCCCCCCGCACCATGAGCAGGGGGTGGTGAGCCGCCCCTTGACCCGCGGCAAGCTTCCACCCTCCCCCCGTGTGGTGTCGGGAGACCCCACACAGTGCCCTGTGAGGGAGGGGGTTCGAGGATTCTGACCCCGGCGACCCTGAAGGAATGTGGCCCATATCAGGAGGGGGTGGTGGGGCTCGGAGGGGAATTCCCAGGGGGTGGTGTTTCCCTCATCCCCCGTATCTGCAGCCCCCTCAGGGGGTGGTGCTCTCCCCTGTATCTGCTCTCCCCGTCCTTGCAGGGGGTGGGGGTTGGGGTTTGGAAGGTGCTGTCGGAGGAGCCTCAGTGAGTCGCTGCAGTGTGTCTTGTAGACGGTACACACTGCTGTCCCTCTGTGTCAGGGCTGGAGGGAGGGGGTGTTGGGGGTGGGGGGGTCAGTGTGACCATCGAGTGTGGGGGGGTTGGAGGGAGTGAGTGTTGAAGGTGGGGGTCAGTGTGTCGATTGAGTGTAGGGGAGTGGGTGGGGGTTGCTCTGTCCCTGGACTGTGTTGAGCTTCTCGACTGTTGTTGGAGCTGCCCCCGTCCAGGGCAAGTGGGGAGTATTCCCTCACCCTCCTGACTTGGGCCTTGTCGATGGTGGGACAGGGCTTTGGGGGGAGAGTCAGGAGGGGAGTTACTCACTGCAGGATTCCCAGCCTCTGACCCGATGGTGGGACAGGGCTTGGGGGGAGAGTCAGGAGGGGAGTTACTCACTGCAGGATTCCCAGCCTCTGACCCGATGGTGGGACAGGGCTTGGGGGGAGAGTCAGGAGGGGAGTTACTCACTGCAGGATTCCCAGCCTCTGACCCGATGGTGGGACAGGGCTTGGGGGGAGAGTCAGGAGGGGAGTTACTCGCTGCAGGATTCCCAGCCTCTGACCCGATGGTGGGAGAGTCAGGAGGGGAGTTACTCGCTGCAGGATTCCCAGCCTCTGACCCGATGGTGGGACAGGGCTTTGGGGGGAGAGTCAGGAGGGGGGTTACTTGCTGCAGGATTCCCAGCCTCTGACCCCGATGGTGGGACAGGGCTTTAGGGGTGATAGTCAGGAGGGGAGTTACTCACTGCAGGATTCCCAGCCTCTGACCCGATGGTGGGACAGGGCTTGGGGGGAGAGTCAGGAGGGGAGTTACTCACTGCAGGATTCCCAGCCTCTGACCCGATGGTGGGACAGGGCTTGGGGGGAGAGTCAGGAGGGGAGTTACTCGCTGCAGGATTCCCAGCCTCTGACCCGATGGTGGGAGAGTCAGGAGGGGAGTTACTCGCTGCAAGATTCCCAGCCTCTGACCCGATGGTGGGACAGGGCTTTGGGGGGAGAGTCAGGAGGGGGGTTACTTGCTGCAGGATTCCCAGCCTCTGACCCCGATGGTGGGACAGGGCTTTAGGGGTGATAGTCAGGAGGGGAGTTACTCACTGCAGGATTCCCAGCCTCTGACCCGATGGTGGGACAGGGCTTGGGGGGAGAGTCAGGAGGGGAGTTACTCACTGCAGGATTCCCAGCCTCTGACCCGATGGTGGGACAGGGCTTGGGGGGAGAGTCAGGAGGGGAGTTACTCGCTGCAGGATTCCCAGCCTCTGACCCGATGGTGGGAGAGTCAGGAGGGGAGTTACTCGCTGCAGGATTCCCAGCCTCTGACCCGATGGTGGGACAGGGCTTTGGGGGGAGAGTCAGGAGGGGGGTTACTTGCTGCAGGATTCCCAGCCTCTGACCCGATGGTGGGACAGGGCTTTGGGGGGAGAGTCAGGAGGGGAGTTACTCGCTGCAGGATTCCCAGCCTCTGACCCGATGGTGGGACAGGGCTTTGGGGGGAGAGTCAGGAGGGGAGTTACTCACTGCAGGATTCCCAGCCTCCGCTGTCTTGATCTGGAGCTGGGTTCGGTTCAGTTTCTGGTCAGTGGTAACCCCCAGCATGCTGATCGTACATTAAAGGGGTAATGCTTAGATACTCGTTTGTTGGAGATGGTCATTGCCTGGCATTTATGAGCACGAATGTCCCTTGCCATTTATCAGTGGATGCCTGGATTGTGTTCAGGTCTTAGTGCCATTCAGATGTCGCCAGGCTCAGTATGTGTGGGTGTGGCACCGATATCATGTCTCTGTCTCTCCTCTCTCTGTTGTCTGTCTGTCTGCCTGCCTCTGTCTCTCTCTGTTGTGTGTCTGTCCCTCTCTCTCTTTTTCTCTTCATGACCCTCTGTCTCTCACCCTCCCCACCCGTGTCTGGTGCGCCTTCTGCGTCCTTTGCACGTGCTGACTGTGCTCTCTCTCTCTCCTCTCTTTCTCTCTCCTCTCTTTCTGTCGCCTCTCTCCTCTGTCTCTCTCTCTCTCTCTCTCTCCCCCCTCTCTGTCTCTCCCCCCCTTTCTCTCTCTCTCTCTCGCTCTCTCTCTCCCCCCGCCCTCTCTCTGTCTCTGTCTCCCCCCCTCTCTCTCTCTCTCTCTCCTCTCTCTTTCCCCCCTCTCTCTCTCCCCCCCCTCGGTTAACTGTGACCCTTGCCTGTTTCTCTGGCTGTAGGTGAGTAACCCAGCCACCCGGATGCTGAAGACTGCAGCTGCTCAGGTGGGCACCTCGAGCACAGCGGGAACGTCCATGCGGCCCATTATCACCGTCCACAAGTCGGGCACGGTGACGGTGGCTCAGCAGGCCCAGGTGGTCACCACGGTGGTGGGAGGTGTGACCAAGACCATCACGCTGGTGAAGTCTCCCATCTCCATGGCAGGAGGGAGTGCACTGGTAACTGTCACCATCGTGGTTTGTGTGTGTGTCTGTCTCTCCTCGCTCGCGCTCTCCTTATTCTCTCACTCTCCCACTCACTCATTCGTCTGTCTGCCTGTATCATTCTCTCTCTCTCTCTCTGTCCTCCCCCTGCTCTGCAGCCTCTTACTGACTGGGAGAGTGGAAGGTATTGAATAAACCTCACGTGTTTCCAATCCCTGCCATATATTTTGCTCCATAGGGATTAACTTGTACCTTCACGGCGGACTGATCTGAAAAGCCCACCTTTTGTCCACTGATGGCAGGCTGTCCCTTCATCCGCTCCCCCACTCGCCCCCTCTCCTGCCTGTTACACAGGGACACGAGGCCACTCAGCCCCTCCTCCTCCAGCCTGTTACACAGGAACATGAGGCCATTCAGCCCCTCCTCCTTCAGCCTGTTACACTGGGACAGGAGGCCATTCAGCCCCTCCTCCTCCAGCCTGTTACACAGGAACACGAGGCCACTCAGCCCCTCCTCCTCCAGCCTGTTACACAGGAACAGGAGGCCATTCGGCCCCTCCTCCTTCAGCCTGTTACACAGGAACAGGAGGCCATTCAGCCCCTCCTTGTTTGGTGAACCTTGCTTATTCCCCCTGAAGCATGTCCCACCCACCCCACCCCCGTGTGGACTGGGCCTCCGTGACAGCAGCATCGATTGTTCCTGCGCTCCGTGTCCAGGCGTGTGTTTAACGTGTCCCTCGTCATTACTGTCACGATGCTGCTCAGGCCCCGAGTGTGTGTGGGTGCAGGGAGCACCGTCGCCCACTGCCGGGCTTCGCTGCGGCACGGATAATGGTGCTGTCAGTGGCCAGTCCCTGTCTGACACTGTCTTCTCCGTGCGTGTGGGGGTGTGTGTGGGTGTGCGCAGATGCGATCTTTCTCAATCTCTCCTCCTCCTCCTCCTCCTCACCCCGCTCTGTGCAGATCTCCAGCCTGGGGAAGATGGTCTCCCTGGTTCAGACTAAGCCAGTCCAGTCGGGAGTGGTGACGGGTCAGGCAACGTCCAGCCCAGTTACCCAGTACATCCAGGTGAGAGCACACAGTGCCGGGGCTGGGAGAGTACTGCCAATGGTAGGGTGGCGAGTGTACCGGGGAGACTGTACGGTACACTCCCGGCCAGTGACTGACGCGGTTGTGAGGAGTCACGGCTCTGACTGTAGCCCCGCTGTAACAAAGGCAAGGTTAATGGTTCAGGACGGAACTGACCCACCCCAAATCTGGCGCTTGGTAGGGGCTGTGAAACGCCCCACTTTTATCATCCTCCAGTCACCGCACTCAGGAATTTCTTGCCCTGATACGGGAGGGTAGGTGGGGTTCTGGATTATTGACAATTCAAGCCTCCCTCTGCGCCAACCCTCCGGTGTGGCGCTCCTTCTGCGTTGACTCTCTGGCACGGCGCTCCCTCTGCACTGACCCTCTCCCTCTGCGCTGACCGTCTGGCACGGCGCTCCCTCTGCGCTGACCGTCTGGCACGGCGCTCCCTCTGCGCTGACCGTCTGGCGCGGCGCTCCCTCTGCGCTGACCGTCTGGCGCGGCGCTCCCTCTGCGCTGACCGTCTGGCGCGGCGCTCCCTCTGCGCTGACCGTCTGGCGCGGCGCTCCCTCTGCGCTGACCGTCTGGCGCGGCGCTCCCTCTGCGCTGACCGTCTGGCGCGGCGCTCCCTCTGCGCTGACCGTCTGGCGCGGCGCTCCCTCTGCGCTGACCGTCTGGCGCGGCGCTGACCGTCTGGCGCGGCGCTGACCGTCTGGCGCGGCGCTGACCCTCTGGCGCGGCGCTCCCTCTGGCGCGGCGCTCCCTCTGGCGCGGCGCTGACCGTCTGGCGCGGCGCTCCCTCTGCGCTGACCGTCTGGCGCGGCGCTCCCTCTGCGCTGACCCTCGGCTATGAATGTTTCTGATTTGCCGGTTCTCACCTGGATCCTAATGGCGTGTTTCCTCCCTGGGCGACGGTGCCATGTGGCGGATATTACAGACCAAAGGCCCCCTCCCCCCGGGTGCCACCATCCTGAAGCTGGTGACGTCTGCTGACGGCAAGCCCACCACCATCATCACCACGACGCAGGCCGGAGGAGCAGCTGCCGCCAAACCACCCACCATCCTGGGCATCAGCAGCATGTCTGCCAACACCACCAACAAACCGGGCACCACTACCATCATCAAGACCATTCCTGTCTCTGCCCTAATGGCACAGCAGGGGACAGCAGGTAACGCTTGTGAGTTCAATGCTCCCGAGAATAGAGGGTTTGTATTAGGTTGGACACTGGAGTGGGAGAAGGTGAGGACCGCAGATACTGGAGACCAGAGCTGAAAAATGTGGTGCTGGAAAAACACAGCAGGCCAGGCAGCATCCGAGGAGCAGGAGAATCGACGTTTCGTGCATAAGCCCTTCTGATGCCCGAAACGTTGATTCTCCTGCCCTTCGGATGCTGCCTGGCCTGCTGTGTTTTTCCAGCACCACATTTTTCCAACTCTGGACACTGGAGTGTCAGAGGCTGAGGGGTGACCTTATAAAAACATCAGGGACATGGGTAAGGTGAGTGACGAGTGTCTTCCCCCTGGGTTGGGGGATTTCAAGAATATGGGGCATATTTTCAAGGTGAGAGGCGGTAGATTTTAAAAAACATACATAAGGGACAGTTTTATTTTTACACAGCGTAGTTCACGTGTGGAATGAACCTCCCTGAGGAAGTGAGTACGGTTACATTTAAAAGTCATTTGGCTAAGTCCATGAATAGGGACGGCTTGGAGGGGTACCGGCCAGGTACAGGCAGGTAGGACTAGGTTATGGTCAGCATGGGCCGAAGGGTCTGATTCTGCGACGTGTGACTCTATAACTGCACCCTCCTGCCTCGTCCCTGAACTCCCAGCAATCTGTCCCACTTGCCGACCTCGGGTGTAGTGAGTGACTTGGTGTTAGTCGGGCTGGACAGTATTGAAGGATCGCGTGCCCCTCTGAGAGCAGGGATGTCTACTCCCTTTTCTGCCAGCACACCGTGTCCTGGACTCGACACCCTACTGCCTCTCAGCACTTAGCCCTGCCCAGAATGTCTCTCGTCTCAACGGGGTCGTCCTTTCTGCTGAACACCGGGAAATACGGGTGTATTGGTGCCCATGAGTACACTGGAGGTCCTCTGTGACTGGTTGGCACTGTCAGAGCTGGTGTGCATCATCGGTTCCAGAAAGGACATCTTCATTTAGTGTCATTGCTTTCATCTCTTGGCAACAAAAGCTAGCCTTCCTTTTGCTGTTCCAGTGTACAAATGCCACCTTTTGGCTAGCTGCTGGGTGAGAGGTCGATCGAGGGACTGTACACTGGCTGGCGGGAGTCTTTGGCTGTCCATAAGTGCTCACCGTTTCACAGAGAAATGGATTCCTTGTTGCCGCCTGAGTCTCCATTGCGTACACTGTTTCCCCCCCCATCCCCGACCAGTCCTGGCTCCTCAGCACCTTTTCCTGTTGTTTGCCTAAGCAGCTGTGTAAACAACGCTCGCAATGAGTGGCAGGTTCCTTGTTGGACGAGACCCGGTAGCTGGTGAGCCACGTTGCCAGCGCGTCTGGTGATGACAAGTTAGCTGGTGGTGGAGCGCACACGGGGCTCTTCAGCAAGTTGCTGTCCGTCTGATCGTAGATGACAGGGGAGTGAGCTGCCCGTTGACTAGCAGCCATGTTTGATGCAGGGGGGGGCGGAGGAAGAGTCTCGCCTTTGTCCAATGTCTGTCCGACTGAGTAACCCACGCGGCGCTGTGTTTTTTTTTTAAACCCCAGGGGTCACGAGCAATACTGGCATGAAATCTCCGATCACCATCTTCACCACCAAGGTGATGTCAACGGGCACTAACAGCCCTGCCAAGATCATCACCGCTGTGCCAAAGATCAGCGGAGGAACAAGCCAGCAAGGGCTGACACAGGTTAGAGCCCGGAGTGGGTCAGAGCGGCCTGGGGGGGCGTGGGACCAGGAGGTTGGGGAGGGCAAGTAGGAAGGAGCACACGGGGGTGAGAGTGACCCGGCTGCGCGCGCGCGGTGCAGGATGTGGAAGCTAAAGTTGGAAAGTCGGAGCACAAAAGGCCATCCGACCCATCATTACTTACTTCAAGTGGTATCCAGTAAACCCCACTCCCACAGCCCCCCAACACGAGGCTTCCTGCTCACATTCCCTGTGATGGTTTCTGTTGGATCCCCTGCCCTTTCAGATGGCACCTTCCAGATTCCGCTGGGAGTTTATTCTCAAACGCGGTGTGCCTTGCCTTTTCCTTCTCTGTTGCTGGCTCCTCTTCGTGTCCGGTATTCTTCGGTTGGCCGGCCAATGTTTGTCACCCGCCCCGATTGCCCCCCGTGAACCGAATGCCTTGCTGGGGGCAGTGTCAGAGGATGATTACCTGTTACTACACTGGGGGGAATGACCGATGTCCTCCTAGAAGAGAGATCCCTGGGTTTCTCCCAGTGATCAGCAGCAGTCACCGTTCCTGAGGAGCCCGTCGAACGTGCCATTGGTATTGCAGTTAAACACCACTGGGTGCCCTGGGAAGATTCCTAATGAAGGGCCCTTGCCTGAAACATCGATTCTCCTGCTCCTCGGATGCTGCCTGACCTGCCGTGAGTTTCCAGCATCGCGCACTCTCGACTCTGGTAGGATTTGAACCGGTGTCCCCTCAGTGTTTCGCCATCTACAGCCAGCTGTTCTTAAGAACCCACCTACTCCAAGGAGAACAATCCCAGCTTCGGTTCCCACGGCTGCCGCTCCCACTTCTGTCGGCAGGGACTTCCAGATCGCTCGCGCTCTAACCCCTCCCCCCCCAAACTCTCACCGTTGCTGGGGCGTTGCGCTCCCCAATCATCCCCCCAGCCCCTCCTGCATCCTTCCTTGATCCCAAGAGATGCTGTTTGTCCTGCATCCCACGATTGGATTGTATCAACCGCCATGTGATATTGAGTGTGGAAACGCCGTCAAACAATTCGTCCTCCCTATGCCCCCTCCCCCAACACACCCAGGTCATCGCTTTGCAACATCCCCCAGATTTCTGCCCCTCCTACAGCCTCGTTCCCACGGGGTGGGTGGGGTCTGAGGGGAATAGTACCGGCATGTTTAACAGTGGATTGGATATTGTAGGGGGGTGGGTCTGGGGGGGACTAGATCCAGGTGCTGGGAGGTGGGGGAAGGGAGATGTGTGTGGGGCATGCTGTCCTGTACACTGTCGCTGCTTACAGACTGTGAAAGTAACCCGCTTGCTCGTGGGCACAGCTTCCTGACAGCTTGTGTTCACACCGGGGGTGGGGGGGCTAGTCACGTCAGCGGGGCCGAATGGCCTATTCCTGCCTCATGATTGAGTCGACCAAGTGACCCTGTCCGGCTCCCCTCCCCCACCCCTCCTGCCCCCACGTAGTTACAGGCAAGAGGCTTGGACACGTTCCTTATGTTTGCAGTGTACAGGTCCCCGTGTGGGAGTATCTGGTGTTAGTGTGTGCTGTCTGTCCCTGAGCCCAGCGCTGGCAGTGTACAGTCTGTACCCCCGCCTGTTAGATTAGCAATGATCTGGGGTACACAGCGTGAGATTCCGGCTGGTTCCCAGAAGGATAGGTTGGTGCACTATGCTCCTCCTGTACGGGAGTGGCGATGGGAGAGGGGGTCGCTGGTTTCTGTGTGCACTGATCTAGCTATGTGCTTTTTTGTTTTTGCTCAGGTATTACTAAAGGGAGCCCCGGGGCAACCGGGTACCATTCTGCGCACCGTCCCGGTCAGCGGCATGCGGTTAGTGACACCAGTATCGGTCTCAGCGGTGAAGCCAGCTGTCACCACGCTGGTGGTCAAGAGCACAACGGGTAGGTGTCCCCGCGCCATACAGAACCCACACCGCGCCGGTATCGTGGCCTTCCGTCCTCCCGCTAACTGCAGGGGCGTTATCATTCCAGGTGTGACCACCTTGGGCACAGTGACGGGCTCCCTTGGAGGGACCGCTGGGGTGGGCGCCCCCACCAGCCTGGGCACCTTCTCCAGCCAGCTGATCAACTCGGCGGTCATCACCGTGTCTGCCGCTCAGTCCGGCCTTGCCACAACCAGCACGCCCACCGTCGCCATGCAGGTAACTGCGAGTCTCTGCTCTGTCTCCGCTGTCCGGAGGGGGCAGGTGGGCTTCGGCGGGAGATGTGGAATTGTTGCCTGGTGTGAGCGTGGAGAGACCGTGAGACTGCACGATGCTGCAGTGCAGAGGCGTCTGGGTAACCCAGGAAGGAGTCCGTACATCGGTGTAGAGAGTGATGACTGAGAGATAAATAAAAGTTGGTCTTCATCGCAAAAGGCTTGGAATATATCAGTCAGAGAGTCTTGTCCCAACCACACGGGGGTAGGTGAGGCCAGAGTCCCTCCCTAACAGCTCCATGGCTGTCTGTTCTTGCCACCAAAGTGGATAACCATACATTTATCCACATTCAACTGCATTGGATTGAAAATTGGTTGGCTGATAGGAAACAAAGGGTAGTGATAAACAGCTCCCTTTCGGAATGGCAGGCAGTGACCAGTGGGGTACCGCAGGGATCAGTGCTGGGACCACAGCTTTTTACAATATATGTTAATGATATAGAAGATGGTATCAGCAATAACATTAGCTTGCTGGCAGGGTGAAATGTGATGAGGATGTTAGGAGATTACAGGGTGCCCTGGACAGGTTAGGTGAGTGGTCAGATGCAGATGCAGCTTAATGTGGATAAATGTATGGTTACCCACTTTGGTGGCAAGAACAGGAAGGCAGATTACTACCTAAATGGAATCAATTTAGGTAAAGGGGCAGTACAGAGAGATCTGGGTGTTCTTGTACACCAGTCAATGAAGGTAAGCATGCAGGTACAGCAGGTAGTGAAGAAGGCTAATAGCATGCTGGCCTTCATAACAAGAGGGATTGAGTGTAGAAGGAAAGAGGTGCTTCTGCAGCTGTACAGGGCCCTGGTGAGACCACACCCGGAGTACTGTGTGCAGTTCTGGTCTCCAAATTTGAGGCAAGACATTCTGGTTATTGAGGGAGTGCAGCGTAGGTTCACGAGGTCAATTCTTGGAATGGCGGGATTACCTTACACTGAAAGACTGGAGCGACTGGGCTTGTATACCCTTAAGTCTAGAAGACTGAGAGGGGATCTGATTGAGTAAAAAATGAGGTCTGCAGATGCTGGAGATCACAGCTGAAAATGTGTTGCTGGTTAAAGCACAGCAGGTTAGGCAGCCTATTCCTGAGATGCTGCCTAACCTGCTGTGCTTTAACCAGCAACACATTTTCAGCAGGGGATCTGATTGAGACATATGAGATTATGAAAGGATTGGACACTCTGGCAGCAGGAAGCATGTTTCCGCTGATGGGTGAGTGCCTAACTAGAGGACACAGCTTAACAATACGGGGTAGGCCATTTAGGACAGAGATGAGGAGACACGTCTTCACCCAGAGAGTGGTGGCTGTGTGGAATGCTCTGCCCCAGAGGGCAGTGGAGGCCCAGTCTCTGGATTCATTTAAGAAAGAGTTGGATAGAGCTCTCAAGGAGAGTGGAATCAAGGGTTATGGGGATAAGGCAGGAACAGGATACTGATTAGGAATGATCAGCCATGATCATATTGAATGGTGGTGCAGGCTCGAAGGGCAGAATGGCCTACTCCTGCACCTATTGTCTATTGTCCTTTTAATGCAAAGGCTCACCCACCCCCACCTTCTCAAGGGGCAATTAGGGACAGCCAGTAACCGCTGGCCCAGCCAGTGATACCCACGTTCCATGAGTGAATGGAGAGCAGTACCAGGAACACGGTGTTCCCTGGGGTGAAGGGGAGAGAGGGTGAGCAGTCCCCGTCAGAGTTTGGAAGAGCGAGAGGATGATGGCGTCGCAGGAGCTGAGGTGGGTGGGTAGCGTGGGGTTGGGGGTTGACAGGCTGAGAGGGTGGGTCCCCCTGCGGTAAAGTCTGCACCGAAGAGAGGGAGGGGACAGTGGATACTTTAATTTGCAATTTTTATTCCCCAGTGAGGTGTGCGTCTCTCCAACCAACCTTCGAGATTTAGTGAAGGGAACTCTCGTGTTTAATTCCATCTCTGTTTCTCTCTGTCTGTGTGTCTCTCTCCCCTGCCCCCTTCCTTGCCTCCACCTCCCCTTCTTGCGTTCTCTTCTCTTTCCCTGTCCATGCCTCCCCCTGTCTCTCTCCTCCCCCACCCCCACCCCCAGGCTGCGTCAGAAGCCACACGAGTCACGTTAATTGCTGCGCCCACCGGGGTGGAGACGTCATCGATCCAGGAGTTGCCCGTCACCATCCTTGCCTCCCCTACGATGGAGCAGCCCTCACTGGTGCACGTGCCCGAGAGCGGGCAGACTGAGGGACAGGCGTCCGGCAGCCCGCCCTTGGTCTGCTCCAACCCTCCCCATGAGACGTCAGAGACCAACACCACCAATACTGCCACGACGGTCACTGCCAACATGGGTGCCAACCAGGGTAAGGGGCAGGGTGGCTCAGAGACCTGAGGGGGGTGGGAAACGTCTGAGCTGTTCCAGCTGCTTTATTTCCTTCTGCCAGCTCGCGGCTACGGGGTTTCCCACGCTCCCCGAATAACCTCCCCCCTCCTCTGACTCTTCCCGCAGTCCAGCCTCCGCCCACCAATGCGCAGGGCCTCCCGGAGACGGTGCACGGGGAGACCGCGACGGCGGGCACAACCAACACGGCAACCACGGTGTCTGCGGCACAGACCGGGGCTAACACCACGGTGACACAATCTACTCCAGCTCCCGGGCCCTCCATCCCGGTAAGTGAGCGTACGGCAACCAGGGTTTCCGGTCACCAAAACGGTCAGTGACATCGCGTCAGGGTCTGGTAGTCAGCGGGAGTACGGTTTTAAACATTAGCCGTGGATTACCACCCCCCTGTGCCCATCACAAACCTTTTATAGGGTATTGATGACTCACTCCTAAACTGAGATGTTACCTGGTCCAATGGCGAACACCAGTTTAAATTGACCACATTGAGATGATGAGGCAGCGCCTGTTGGATTATATTACTGAACCAGCTATCTGCATCAGGTTGTAACGTATAATCTAGAGAACCGAACCATCAAACTACTCAGCTGCCACTGTACTACATCTGCCAGGCAATTCTTCGATGTTACCGGAGAAGGAATGAGTACACGTTTATTTAGTGTAACCTAAAAAACTTGAGCAGATTGAGAGTAAAGATCCCTCATCAAACACTCCCAGGGACAGGGTCAGCACAGGGTTAGATACAGAGTAAAGCTCCCTCTCTACCGTCCCTCATCAAACACTCCCAGGGACAGGGACAGCACGGGGTTAGATACAGAGTAAAGATACCTCTACACTGTCCCTCATCAAACACTCCCAGGGACAGCACGGGGTTAGATACAGAGTAAAGCTCCCTCTACACTGTCCCCCCCCCCATCAAACACTCCCAGGACAGGGACAGCACAGGGTTAGATACAGAGTAAAGCTCTCTCTACACTGTCCCCCATCAAACACTCCCAGGGACAGGGACAGCACGGGGTTAGAGACAGAGTAAAGCTCCCTCTACACTGCCCTCTCCAGGTTCTTCTGTGCTCTGAGCTGGGGTTATGTCGATGGATGTGTGATATTGATGGGACTCTCTCCGGCCTCTCCCCTCGCTGCAGGGCGTGGCGAGGATATCGGAAGGCACAGACGTCACAACGTCGACGGAACAGCCCAGCCCCTCGACCGGCGAGCACCCTCTGGCCCCGGACCCAGGCTCTGGCCCCCAGGCGGCTGCAGAGGAGGAGGCCGGGCCGCCTGGCTCAACGGCAGAGAGTGGGCCCCCACTGCAGCCCGGCGAGCTGGCCCCCCCCCAGGAGCTGATGGCAGACGCGGTGACAGGGCTGACTCCGGAAGAGCTGGCAGTCACAGCAGCGGCAGAGGCAGCCGAACAGGCAGCTGTCTCCCAGGAGGTGCAGGCTCTTGCCCTTCAGGCTGTACTGCACGCTGCCCAGCAGGCTGCGATGGGTAGGTACGACGAGACACCCCCCCCCAATCGCCAGACCTGTCCTGTATTGCATTCAGCACTGACCCTCTGACAGTGCGGCACTCCCTTGGCGCTGACCCTCCGGCAATGCGGCACTCCCTCAGCGCTGACCCTCCGGCAGTGCCCACTCCCTCAGCGCTGATCCTCCGGCAGTGCCCACTCCCTCAGCACTGATCCTCCGGCAGTGCCCACTCCCTCAGCACTGATCCTCCGGCAGTGCCCACTCCCTCAGCACTGATCCTCCGGCAGTGCCCACTCCCTCAGCACTGATCCTCCGGCAGTGCCCACTCCCTCAGCACTGATCCTCCGGCAGTGCCCACTCCCTCAGCACTGATCCTCCGGCAGTGCCCACTCCCTCAGCACTGACCCTCCGGCAGTGCCCACTCCCTCAGCACTGATCCTCCGGCAGTGCCCACTCCCTCAGCACTGATCCTCCGGCAGTGCCCACTCCCTCAGCACTGATCCTCCGGCAGTGCCCACTCCCTCAGCACTGATCCTCCGGCAGTGCCCACTCCCTCAGCACTGATCCTCCGGCAGTGCCCACTCCCTCAGCACTGATCCTCCGGCAGTGCCCACTCCCTCAGCACTGATCCTCCGGCAGTGCCCACTCCCTCAGCGCTGACCCTCCGACAGTGCCCACTCCCTCAGCGCTGACCCTCCGACAGTGCCCACTCCCTCAGCGCTGACCCTCTGACAGTGCCCACTCCCTCAGTGCTGACCCTCTGACAGTGCCCACTCCCTCAGCGCTGACCCTCTGACAGTGCCCACTCCCTCAGCGCTGACCCTCTGACAGTGCCCACTCCCTCGGCAGTGACCCTCGATCTATTTGCTGCTGGTTACGTGAGGCGCCAGCCTGAGAAAGTTCTGGGTGGAAATCCGTTACGCTGCAGTACTGCGTTTGTAAGCAGTGCTGACATGAGCCGGGCTGGTTTAGGAAGGAAGTTTTTTATCTCTCTTCCAGTCGGCCACTGTATTCGCTTCTTTATCCGTCTGCTTTGTCCACCCTCTCCCTCCCAGGTTCCGGGGAAGCGATGGAGATCCCGGATCCGAAGCAGCAACCGGCCGAGGCGGATTTAGCCCAGCTGAGTGCCGTGCCCGGCGATGCCCAACAGAACGCGCTCCCGCTCGCCGTGCTTGCTCAGCACGACCTGGCAGTACTGGTCCAACAGCAGCAGCAACAACAACAGCAGCAGCAGCAACAACAGCAGCAGCTCCTGTCGGCCGGGCCCAGTCAGACCCAGCTACCCACTGAAGCCTTGGCACCTGCTGACAGCCTCAACGATCCCTCCAGCGAGACCAACGGGCTTGGCGAGCTGGGGGTGCCCACCGTCAACGTTGGCACCCACCCGCTCCTCCCCCCAAGCACCACCGAGGGTATGTGACCGCCGCGACTAACCGATTCTCCTGTTGCCCCTGCCGAGGGCAAATGCTGCCATCTTTCCCCTGGGTCGGGCCTAGCGCTACAGCCACAGGGAGGGGCTGGATAGGCTGGGGCTGTTTCCCTGGAGCATCAGAGGCTTATGGGTGACCTTTACAGAGGGTTATAAAATCATGAGGGGGGGCATGGATAGGGTAAATAGACAAGGTCTTTTCCCCCTGGGGTGGGGGGGCCCAGAACTAGAGGGTTATAAAATCATGAGGGGGGGCATGGATAGGGTAAATAGACAAGGTCTTTTCCCCCTGGGGTGGGGGGGGCCCAGAACTAGAGGGTTATAAAATCATGAGGGGGGGACATGGATAGGGTAAATAGACAAGGTCTTTACCCCCTGGGGTGGGGGAGCCCAGAACTAGAGGGTTATAAAATCATGAGGGGGGGCATGGATAGGGTAAATAGACAAGGTCTTTACCCCCTGGGGTGGGGGAGCCCAGAACTAGAGGGTTATAAAATCATGAGGGGGGGCATGGATAGGGTAAATAGACAAGGTCTTTACCCCCTGGGGTGGGGGAGCCCAGAACTAGAGGGGGGTAGGTTTAAGGTGAGATGGGGAAAGATTTAAAAGGGACCCATGGTGCAACTTTTTCACCCAGAGGGTGGTGCGTGTGTGGAATGAGCTGCCAGAGGAAGTGGGGGGGCTGGTACAATGACAATGTTTAAAAGGCATCTGGCTGGGGAACATGGAGAGGAAGGGTTTAGAGCAATGTAGGCCAATGGGATTAGATTAGGTTAGGATATCTGGGTCGGCATGGAGGAGTTGGGCCGAATGGTCTGTATCTGTGCTGTCTGACTTAGGCCAGGGGTTAGCCTGTGGCGTTGTTGAAGATTGTGTTCTGAGGAAGGGTGTGGATAGGCAGGATCTGGGAAGGTGAAGAGGGAGTATATTATTCCCCCCCACCCACCCACTCAATGGCAGGCGTGTCTTCACCCCAGACAGTCTGAGCTGAAGGTGAAGAGAAAGTGATCGAGGGGAGTTCTGAACCAGAGGGTGGTAGAAATGTGGAACATGCAGCCTGAGGGGTTGGCAGAGGGCAGTACTCTCGCAGCATCGGGATGAGCGTTTAAAATGCCAGGGCACAGAAGGTTGTGCGCTGAGTCTGGGTAAGCAGGGATGTGGTGGACCGAAGGGCCTGTTTTGTATGTTGTATCGCTCCAGCCCTATGGAACGCTCCCCGGGGAGTTGGCGTCCGTGGATTTGGTTTTGGTTTGATGGAGGGGGGGTGGGGGGCTGTGCGTGCCACTTGACTCACCCCCTGGTCCCCTCGCCCACAGGCCTGGCACCGTCCAGCTCTCTCGCCTCTCCGCAGCCGGTCTCGGCGGCGAGCCCCGGCAAGCTGCAGGCAGCCGCCACCCTCGCGGAAGTCGCCAACGGGATCGAACCCTCGACCACGGTAAGCCGCCCGCAGGAGTGGGCCGGGGCGCGGCAGCATCTTGGATTTCTGGCGTGCGGTGCGGCCACACCTGATCCTATTGGGTGCTCTCGAGGCAGCGTCGAGAACAGTTTGACCTCAGGGCTGATTGTCTTGCAGAGAGAGAGACCAGTGTGTGCTTAAGGCAGTAAAGTTGGAAGAGAGTGCTGTACGTAAAACACAGAATACCCTGGGCCTTATTCTCGAGGGTGAAAGTGAGGATCAGAGTAGAGAGTGTGGTGCTGGAAAAGTACAGCAGGTCAGGCAGCATCCGAGGAGCAGGAAAGTCGACGTTTCGGGCATAAGCCCTTCTTGGGAGCAAGGATGTGACGTTGAACCTATTCAGACACGCTTGTCAGACATCAGCTGGAGTATCGTGGACAGGTCAGGGCACCGTGCTTTCGGAAGGTGAAACTATCGGAGCGAGTGTGCGAGAACCGGGCGCGGGGGGTGAGACGGTTTAGTGATGAGAGGCCAGGGAAGTTAGGCCCGTTCTCAGAGAGGGGATTTGACAGGAGTGTTCAAAGCTCATGAGGGGGCTACATGGAGAATGCTGTGAGAATCTCTGCCCTTCCACAGGGCGATCCTGGACTCTGACAGAAGGAACATGTGAGTGGGATTAAAATGTGCTCCAAGAAAACCGCAAATTTCTTTTCTTGAGATCCACTACTAACCTGTTTTCCCCAGCCCCCCTGCAGAGTGAAGTCCCCCGGGGTTATTGTGCCTTTCTTTCGTTCCTTTTTGATCTTCTGATTTATTTTCTGCCCCACCCCCTGACTGTTGCTAGGAAACCTTGTCCATAACTCCCATTAGGGTTTTTAATCATGTGGCCCCACACAGATTCTGCACCTTTCAGCTCTGCGGCATTTTTTGTTATTGAGTTAATTTTAGTTCTTATTAACAAGACAGTCCTGCCCCATCGATAGGACATGTATCCTTGGATATTTAGATCCCAGCCCTGAACTCCCTTGTGGCCAGGTCTCTTTAATACCCACAACATCGTCCCTGTCATTAGTTCCTATCACCAATCAGCTTATGATTTCCCTGGGATGTCACTGTATTGTACTGGGTGCCTGATTCTGTGCTTCAGTTTATCCTGCTTTTAAAAAACAAACCTCCAAACCATTAGCCAGGGAAGAGCAAGCAAAAAGCATCTCGGCCCCTTTACACTGAATTTCCACACTTGCTCAAAATTCTCTAAATTATCTACTCCCTCTGACCGTGCGAAGCATGCAGATCCCTCAAGGCCATTAGCACTTTCCAGGATGGCTCCACTTGATCAGGGCGGAGGGGGAGGGGGTCAGCTTTTACCACCCTCCCTAATTGCCCCCTCGAGAAGGTGCTGAGCTGCTTTCCCAAGCCACCACAGTCCATGTGGCGTAGCAGTTACAACGGGAGTTCCACCGATTGGAGCTCAAGGAGCGAACGTTATCGTTCCACCCCAGGATGGTGCAAGTCTGTGATTCAGGGGATCTTGCGGGGGGGGGGGTGTGGTGTTCCCCCCTGTGTCTGCTGGCATCTCCCAGGGGGTAGAGGTGGTGGGTTTGGAAGGTGCTGTTAGAGGAGCCTTGGTGAGTCACAGCAGTGCATCTTGTGGACTGTGTCACAAAGCTCGCCCCTTGTTTTTCTCTAAAAGCTGCACCCCCGGCTCAAGGAGACTCTGTCCTTGATTTATTTCAGAGGGATAATAAACCCAGCCGGGCTCCGATCAGTCTGGTTTGGGACAGGGATGGAAAGGAGTTACGGAGGCCTTTTGTTTCAATGTGAACAGATGAGACTTCAGGTCGTGTTTCAGAAGTGACCTGTATAATGAAAGGGGAGTGGTCAGCTCTCTAACTGAGCAGTTTTAGATTAGATTAGATTAGATTCCCTACAGTGTGGAAACAGGCCCTTCGGCCCAACAACTCCACACCGACCCTTCGAAGAGCAACCCACCCAAATCCCCATTCCCTTACATTTACCCCTTCACTTAACACTACGGGCAATTTAGCATGGCCAATTCACCTGACCCGCACATCTTTGGACTGTGGGAGGAAACCGGAGCACCCGGAGCAAACCCACGCAGACACGGGGAGAACGTACAAACTCCACACAGACAGTTGCCTGAGGCAGGAATTGAACCCGGGTCCCTGGCGCTGTGAGGCAGCAGTGCTAACCACTGTGCCACCGTGCCATCCAGTCTTGAACTGGATGGACGTTCAACATGGGAGCTGTGTGGAAACTCTCTCTCTCTCTGCCCTCCAACCTGTGAGCATGTGCTCCATTTATACTGGGTTTTAACGGGAGTTTGCTTATGGGCTGTTGTGTATATTCGGAACGGCAAAATGAAGTCTGGTTTGGATAGACTGAGTTCTGTAGGGGGTTGTTATTCTGGTCTCTGTGTTTCATCGTGTAATTTTGTGAATAAATTTTGTCTGTTTTAAAATCTAGTCGTCAACCTCGCTACCTTACTCTGGCTAATTTTCCCTGTCCACTTCCTGATACAAATTGCAAAGTTACAGTCTGGGGCTGCCTGCTTAACAATGGTTTGGAGTGGTCTGGCCTAATCCATCACAGCAGTATACACTGCTGCACCTCTGCATGGGGGGTGTTGAAGGTGGGGGTCAGTGTTTCAATCAAACAGGCGGGTGGGGCTGCTTTGTTTGGACAGTGTTGATCTTCCCGAGTGTTGCTGGATCTGCACATGTCCAGGCCAGTAGCATTTTGTCACATTGTCCCGGGATAGATCGCAAGCTGTTGTGAGAAATGCAAAGACAGGTCCCTGTCTGTGTGACACCATCTATGCAATGGGAGGCCTTTTGGAGCTGCTGATATTAGGGAGCGGTGGTTGTTGCAATGCAGTGAGCAGCACCCCGCTGCTCTGTTCTGCTTCTAGCTGTGGCTTATGACCAGCGTATCGCTGAGGGTAAGGCAGACGAGGAGTGTTTTGTGAGCATTATTTTCCAGCATGTCCCCGTTTCTGGTAGCTGTCTGACTGACTGTCTCTGTCTTGCCCTCAGAAAGGGGATGCAGCCCCTGTCACCCCGAAACCTCCCGCCAAGAAGGATACGAACCAGTGGGTCGATGTTGGTGTGATCAAGGCCACGACCACCGTGGTGACCCATTATCACTTACCACCGGACGGTTCGCCAGCCAGAGACGTAAGTCTGGGTGTCGGAGGGTGTCGTGAGACGCGGGATAAGCAGCCCATCGAGTCTGCTCTGATTGCCCTCGACTCGCCTTTCCCCTTAACCTTTTGATTTCCCCCCTCCCCCAACCTCTCTGATTTTTAAAAAAAAAACCAGACGTGACCATACTAAATGCCCCAGCCTCGACAGCCCTCTGTGGTAAAGGATTCCGCTCTCTGAGAGAGAAGATGTCCCTCCACAGCTTTCTCTGAAATGTTTTTAAGTCTTCCTGCGTACCCTCCCATTTCCCCACATTGAGCTATTACCCGCAGTGTGTAACCTGTAGATATCTCTCTGTGCTATCCCCACCACTGCCTTCTCTTCACTCCCAGTTATAATCTCGCCCAGCCTCCTCTGTCGGGCAGATCTAAAAGCTGAGACAGATTCAGGACCAGCTTCCCCGCTGCTATTAGATTACTGAATGGACCCCTCAGATTCCAAATCTAAGGTTGGTCTCCCTCTCTGTGCACGTTCTTTCTAGCCATAGCATTATATTCCTCGCTCTGTTTGCTCACCCTCCGGGGATCTTTGTACGGTGTGGTCTGTCTGTACTGCACACAAAACAAAACTCTTCACTGTATTTAGGTTCATGTGACAACAGTAAATCAAGTTAAACTGACGACCTCCACGTAAATAATCACAGCCCCACCCTGATCCCTGTTCCCCTCCTTTAGTTACAGCTGCTACTGCCTGTCCTAGCCAGCAGGGTAAGGGACCCCAGAGTGAGAAACCGACACCCTCAACCTCAGGGGAACAGGTTAACACCGCTCGGAGTCTGCCCTTCGGCCCAACAAGTCCACGCTGATCCTCCAAAGGATATCCCACACAGACCCATTCCTCTGCCCTATTACTCTACATTTCCCCTCACTAATGCACCTAACCTACACATCTCTGAACACTGTGGGCAAGTTAGCACGGCCAATTCACCTGACCCGCACATCTTTGGACTGTGGGAGGAAACCGGAGCACCCGGAGGAAACCCACGCAGACACAGGGAGAATGTGCAAACTCCACTCAGTCAGTCGCCCGAGGCGGGAATCGAACCCGGGTCCCTGTCCTTGTGAGGCAGCAGTGCTAACCACTGAGCCACCGTGTGCATCTCCCGTCTCCTTTACCTCATCTCCGTGTGACGCCCCCTCAATGCTGGCACGTCCGTTCAGATTGTGATGCTCAAACTCCCGGAGCCCAGTGAACCGGGAAACAGACCTGGTACCTGGTGGTGACACGGGCTGCGTGTAACCTATGTTAATTTCTCTTCCTGGTCTGTGACGGGTGTCTTTTTCCTCCCCCCTCCCCCGCCCGTGATTTCAGGACGATTCCGGGCCGATGCCAGACTACAGCCAGATGAAACAGCAGGAGCTCCAGCCTGGCACTGCCTACAAGTTCCGGGTGGCAGGCATCAATGCCTGTGGGCGCGGGCCGTTCAGTGAGATCTCCGCTTTCAAGACGTGTTTGCCTGGTTTCCCGGGGGCTCCGTGTGCCATTAAAATAAGCAAGGTAAGGAGAACGCTTTCCCCCAGGGTCAGCAGCTCTGAAGGCTTGCAGCTGTTCCATGTGAAGCCATCGTCCCCTCCCTCCCTCCCTCCCCTCTGCCCATCGTGGCCCCTCAGATTGTCAAATCCCATCAAAGCCAGTTCCCCTTTCACAAAACCATGTTGACTCTGCCCAATGACCTTGGCTTTAGTTAAGTGCCCTGTTGTAATGTCTTTGTTAGTTTGTAACATTTTCCAAACGACGGATGTTCGAGGAACTGCTGTGTAGTTTTCCTGCTGTCTATCTCCCTTCACTTTTAAACAAAAGAGTCACTTTTTGCTCAATTCCTTTCTAGTGGGACTGTCCCAAATCGGAGAGAGTTTTGTACCAACAATTTCAGTTCTTGTCAGGTCCTAGGCTGAGGCTGGGATCCATCAGCCCCCAGACCCAGCACTTTTACCCAATCCCACTGTTCGGTGCTGCACAGGGAAATGTGGATTTGGAAGCTGTTGTCTGTAATCGTTGTAAAAACCCGTCCGGTTCACTGATGCCCTTCAAGGAGGGAAATCCAACCGCCTTACTCCTTATACGTGACTCCGGACCCCGCACAGTGCGGTGGTGGACTCCTAACTGCCCTCTGAAAGGGGCCAGAGCGAGACCCTCTGTTTGAGGAGCGTCGCCCTCGGAAAGGACACACACTGACTGACCCCCTTCCCGGGATTAGTGCACCGCCACCTCCGGTATCCTTCCCGAAAGATGGAGACAGACCGGTGCAGTATTGCAGGTGTAATCCCTGTACGGGTTGGAGTGTGTTTTTCTTACTGTTGTACTTCAACCCTTGTGGGTGGCACAGTGGTTAGCCCTGCTGCCTCATAGCGCCAGAGACCCGGGTTCGATTCCCGACTCAGGCGACTGACTGGGTGGAGTTTGCACGTTCTCCCCGTGTCTGCGTGGGTTTGCTCCGGGTGCTCCGGTTTCCTCCCACAGTCCAAAGATGTGCGGGTCAGGTGAATTGGCCATGCTAAATTGCCCGTAGTGTTAGGTAAGGGGTAAATGTAGGGGAATGGGTCTGGGTGGGTTGCGCTTCGGCGGGTCGGTGTGGACTTGTTGGGCCGAAGGGCCTGTTTCCACACTGTAAGTAATCTAATCTAATAATTAAGAGCAGACTGTAATCACGGTCGCTCTCAGTTGGCGATGAGTGTGGGTGACGCTGTGACATGTCCACACACACACACACACACACACACGCCTCCGGGGATTGTGGGCGATGCAGTGACGGGTACACCCCCCACCCCTCAGGGTCTGGGTGACAGTGTGATGGTCTCCCCTTCCCCACAGCGCACCGGGCGGGAGTGTGTCCAACCCCCACCCCACAGGTGAGCAGACCTTGTCCCTGACGAGGTTCTGGTCTAAACTCCAGCTTGACCTTCTCCCCTCTGCACTTTCCCCCCACCCCACCCGACTTCAGAGCCCAGATGGAGCCCACCTGACGTGGGAGCCGCCCTCCATGACATCGGGGAAGATTATCGAGTACTCGGTGTACCTCGCCATCCAGAGCACCCAGTCGATGGAGCTGAAACCGAACAGCCCAGCGCAGTTGGCCTTCATGAGGGTGTACTGTGGGCCCAACCCCTCGTGCCTGGTCCAGTCGGCCAACCTGTCCAACGCCCACATCGATTACACCACCAAACCGGCCATCATCTTCAGGATAGCAGCCAGGAACGAGAAGGGGTACGGACCTGCCACGCAGGTCAGGTGGCTCCAAGGTAGGTTCGGAAACCGCGCTCGGGTTACCCCACTCACTCTCCTGCATTACCCCCCTGCCCTCGCTCTGTCCACACACTCCCCCACCCCCCCAATCCCACCACCCTGTGGCTGACTAATCCAACTCTCCACCCCTCCCGTCCCCCCCACCCCTCCCGTCCCCCCACTCCTCCAATGACATGCAGCCCCTGGACCTATTCCACTTCCAAACCCTAACCATCCGATACCTGGAGGAAGAACGCCTCATCTTCTGCCTTGGAACCCTCCGACCACACGGCGTCAACATCGATCGTCCCTCTCCCCTCACTCCACCTCATCCCACATCTGACCCTCCAACTCGGCACCGCCCTCTTGACCTCTCCATCTTCCTCCCACCTATCCACTCCACCCTCCCCTCTGACCAATCACCATCACCCCCGGCTGCATCTACCTGTCACCTTGCCAGACATTCGCACCCACCCCCACGTCACTATTCTCCCCCCCCTCGGCCCCCTTCGCCCTCCACATTCCTGATGAAGGGCTTATGCCTGAAACATCAATTCTCCCGCTCCTCAGAAGCAGCCTGACCTGCTGTGCTTTTCCAGCGCCACACTATTCGACTCTAATCTCCAGCATCTGCAGTCCTCACTTTCTCCTCTCTCCCTCTTTCCAACCCCCTCACCATTCCCCGCCCTAGCCCACCCACCCCTCTCTCTCTCTACCACAAACCAATGAGGGCACTCTGACCATGTCCCCTTGGTTAGCGATGCTCTGAGAGTCAATCCGTTGCCTTTTTCAGAAACTAACAAAGATGGTTCAGTGGTCAAACCAGCAGTGAAGCGATCCATCAGCTCCCCAGAAACGTAAGCATTGCATACATTTCTTCCCAGCGGGGGTGGGATTTGCGTTGGATGGGAGTCGGGGTTGTTTTAGGGGTCAGAAAAGATGTGACTGATCGAATCAGAGGGTCAGCGCTGAGGGAGTGGGCACTGTGGGAGGGTCAGCGCTGAGGGAGTGGGCACTGTGGGAGGGTCAGCGCTGAGGGAGTGGGCACTGTGGGAGGGTCAGTGCTGAGGGAGTGGGTGCTGTGGGAGGGTCAGTGCAGAGGGAGAGTGGGCACTGTGGGAGGGTCAGTGCTGAGGGAGTGGGCGCAGTGGGAGGGTCAGTGCTGAGGGAGTGGGTGCTGTGGGAGGGTCAGTGCTGAGGGAGTGGGTGCTGTGGGAGGGTCAGTGCTGAGGGAGCGGGCGCCTTCGGAGGGTCAGTGCTGAGGGAGCGTCGCGCTGTCGGAGGGTCAGTGCTGAGGGAGCGGGCACTGTGGGAGGGTCAGTGCTGAGGGAGCGGGCGCTGTGGGAGGGTCAGTGCTGAGGGAGCGGGCGCTGTGGGAGGGTCAGTGCTGAGGGAGCGGGCGCTGTGGGAGGGTCAGTGCTGAGGGAGCGGGCACTGTGGGAGGGTCAGTGCTGAGGGAGCGGGCGCTGTGGGAGGGTCAGTGCTGAGGGAGCGGGCGCTGTGGGAGGGTCAGTGTTGAGGGAGTGCCGCACTGTCGGAGGGTCAGCGCTGTTCTCCCGCACTCTCAGCATCTTCTCTTCTGTTGTTTCAGGAAATCATCAAACGTACCCAAGAAGACAAAATCGGATGGCCAGTGAATTTTGTATTTTCTCTGATCATGCACCCCCTCCCGTCCCGCACCGCCCTCCCCTCCCCTCCACCTCCCACCCCGTACACAAATGGAACAAGAGACCCTGGGATCGTGCTGAGGGGCGTTTTAATTCTTCCTCCAACCTCCGCCCTATACTGATGAGCCGTGACTGGACACTTCTGCTGGAAGCAGTAATCTACCCACGGATCGGGCAAGGATTGACTGGACAGGACCGGGAGTTGTTTCTATTTTTAAACACCAGTGAAAACCTAACTCAAACTCCCTTGCCCCCTCAAACCCCTCCCTACTCCCCCCACCCCCACCCCCCAAAGCCCTGCCAGCTCCCTCGTTGTCAAACCCCCTCAGTGCGACAGTTCGGGGAGTTGCGGATGGAGACCTGGGGTGTGTCGTACCACAGGAAGCATTGCCTCGCCCCACCATGTGCGTGGAGCGAGCAGAGAAGAATACCGTTTTTTTTATAAATATATATATATATATAGGTGTAAAACAGCGCGAGAATTTTAGTTTACGGAATTGTTCCCGGTTTCACTCACTCGTGATGAAGAGTTGCTGAGGAGGGACTGGGACGCTGTCCAGAGACATCCCCCGCTCCCCAGACAGGAGCTCTCCGAGAAAGAGCTACTGGTTCCCCATCGAACCGCGACATTCTGGGTCCTAACACAGGGCGTGTAACCCTTTGGTCTGTTCATCCCTGTCCTCTGTGCTTCAGTCATCTCTCCCTGTCCCATTCTGTCTCCATCTCTCTGTCTGTGCCTCACTCTGTCTCTCCCCCTCTACCTCCCACACTCTGTCTCTCCCCCTCTGCCTCCCTGCTCTCGGTGTCTCCCCCTCTTTCCCCCCCCCCGTTCGCCTCTAAGCTGGGGAGAGATGGGCGTGAAGCAAACTGTTTTGACTGAAAGATGTTTTTAAAGCTGCCTCTGTGTTGTCCCCTCCCAGTTCCTCCTCGGAGCCCCCTAACATGAAGATAATGGTCGGATGATCTGTTGGTACTCCTTGGAGCGAGTTTCCCTTTTTTTTTGTAGGACTCCAATGATGTTTGTATTGTGTAGCTTTGTGTCGACATTTTATTTTTCCCTTTTTACATATGAAAACCAGTATTTGAAATAGACGTTTTGGTGGTTGTGGTAAGACTTTCCATTTCTACTTCAGCAACATGGGGCACCGCTGGCAAGCTCTCACCCGCTCTGGCCCCAGTACCATCTGGGTGAGCCCTTAGAACTTGTCTATTGGCCACAGACAGTATTCCGATGCCCCAGCCCCTTCCTCCCGCTGGCTGTCACGGGCGTATTTGCCCGGCCATTTTGAAGCATTTCACTTGGAGGGCAATTCCGAAAACTCTGTGGCCATCCCAGCACCAGATCGGCGTTGGCAGGCTCCCTGAGGGTATGGGCATGTGTGGCTCCATCCCATCATCCAGCTCCCAGCTAACCGTAATCTCTGCTGTTGATGAGCTTCCTGAACCATCCTGTGGTGGGCCATGCTGGCGTTGGGGAGGTCCGTACTCCTGGGATCTTTACCTGCATCGTTACCTGGGCCCAGTGTTTACTGTCCATCCCTAACTGCCCCTCCAGAAAGCGGGGGTGACCCTGTGTGGTGTAGGGACAGCCCGCACAGTGCCCTGTGAGAGAGGGAGTTACAGGAATCTGAACACGGTCACACTAAAGGAACAGCCCATACTGTTCTGTTCCTCCCCAGTCCTCGTGGGATGGGTGCGTAGAGGTGGCGGGCGTGGAAGGTGCTGTCAGAGGAGTCTCCGAGAGACGCTGCAGTGTGTCTTGCAGACGATACACTGTGCTGCCCCTCTGCATCAGGGCTGGAGGGAGAGGGTGGTGAAGGTGGGCTCAGCGTGTCAATCAAGCAGGAGGGGTGCTGCTTTGTCCTGGGTGTTGGTGAGCTTCTCAAGTGTACCCCTCCAGGCAAGTGGGGAGTATCCCCTCACCCTCCTGACTTGGGCCTTGTCGATGGTGGGACAGGGCTTTGGGGGGAGAGTCAGGAGGGGAGTTACTCGCTGCAGGATTCCCTGCCTCTGACCTGGAAGCCTCTTTGCTGTCCGATCGCCCCCCCCCCCCCCCCACAAAAAAACCCTAATTTTGAGAAAGTGGGAAGGAAGAATCTACATATGAGACCACTCAGCCCTTATAGCCTGCTCTCTCATTCAAAATGGTGGCTGGTCTGATTACTGCCCCATAACGTTTATCGTGAATCTATCTACCTCTGCCTCAAATGTTGAAAGGCTGTGCAACGTGACGCTATCAGATCATTAGCAAATGATGTTTTTTTTTAATGTCCTGTTAAATTTACTGAAAGTATGTGTGGTTCGCAATTCATTCAGTGCAATGGATGTTTCCCCTCTCATTCTCTCCTCTGGCTCTGAGCTGTCTCCCTCTGTCCCAGAGCTGTGCATTTTCCCGCTGTTGTGAAGTGCTGCCTGGGATTGATGTCTCTTAAGTTGTGACAGTGTGAGAGACTGGCCTGCTTGCTTCAGGAGGGCAAGGTGCAGTCTGCTGCGCCGAGTCAGACCCTGCTATTTGCGTGCAGCTCGGGGGGGATACAGTCTGTTCTCGGGAACCATGCTCTGAAACCGTTACCACGTGCCTCATTTACCCGATTGGTACAGACCCTTCATCCCTCACACACCTCCAATGTTCAATCCCAGCCCTCCCATACCCTGCTGTTTTGTTTCCGAAAACAAATTACCATTATTCACCGTAACCCCTCCTGACGGAGATCGCAGGTCCCCCATCCACTGTGTTAATTTCCAAGTGGTTTTATTTGGCATTGTTGTGCCAATCCCTCTTCCCAGACCTGGACTTCTCGGCACTCAACAGGTTTAGAGGGAATGGGATGTTAACAGAGGACAGTGTTTCCAGATGAAACAGTGTAGGAAGGCTGTGTGTGCCTCAGGTGGACAGGAAGATCCCAAAGAACCATTTCTGGAAGAGGTCAGGAGTTTGCCAATTGACTGAGCCCGAATCGCTCGCCGGGAGCTACCTTAGTACAAACTGGTCGCTGTGTTTCCCATCCAATACCATGAGTATGCCGTGGGCTGCATGGTTCTTTGGACGTTTCACCAGCGTTTGTCCTGCGTCGGAACCCTCACTTTGATCTCTCTGGGCTTTGGCAGCTCAGTCCAGGCTAGAGCAGGTTCCAGCCACCTGCGTGGGAGAGACTGTCACCCGAACGGGGCAGGCTTGAGGGGCTGAATGGCCGCCTCCTTCTTCCAGTGAAAGGAGAATTGTTTGGATTGACCCCAGCAGGGAGCAAGCAGTGATCAAGAGACTCGAGTGTGAACTCATCAGGGATTTTGTGGTGTTTTTTTTTAACCCTTTGATGGGATGGGAGTGTTAGTGACCAGTCCCATTGCCCAGAGGGCAGTGAGGGGTCAAACACATTGCTGTGGGTCTGGAGTCACATGTTGGCCAGAGCAGATAAGGACAGCAGTTTCCCTCCCTAAAGGACATTAGTGAACCAGGGGGGTTTTTCTGACAATTGACAAAGGATTCATGGTTGGACTCTTTAATTTCAGATTCTTTTTATTGAATTCACATTCCAACCACCTGCCAAGGTGGGGTTCGAACCTGGGTCCCCAGAATATCGCCTGCGGACCTCCGGCCTAACAGCTGTTATTGTTTTAGTGTTCTCCATTCTAGTTAGTCTTTAAGCGAGCAATTATTGAAATGAATGAGCGGATCCCAGCGACTACCGTGAGGGGACAGTGAACAGGCGAAGACGGGAGGTGAAGCACTGGGTTGAAAATGGGACGGCCGAAGCGCAGGGGCATACCGTCAGCGGAGGAGGGGGGGGCCGAGCGTTAGGGTTCTGCCCGGAGACTGAAGCCACGCCTGCGAGGGAGGAAGGACCGAGGTGGAGGAGGGGAGTCAGAGGTGAGGCGAGGGAGCACAGCTGAGTCCACACGCCAGCGAAGGCAGACAGGTCCGGGAAGCAGAGCTGCCTTGGGTTCAGCCGCAAGCACACGTACTCTGCCCTCTGTCTTCATCTGGCGTCAACTGAATCTGGTCAAATTTGTCTGAGGTCTGGTCCTCGCTTCTCAGCTGTGGGAGAATGGACAGGACTCTGAATCAGAGTGAACCATACCACCCCGTCTATTCTGCCCATCTATTCAATGCTAGTGCTGGCTTGCCCCACTCCACTAATTCCATATTCCTCCACCTTACCCTCCCTCGTGTGTTTATCCAGAATCTCCAACCTTAAACACGTTGACACAAATACCAATCTATTTCCCATGTTCAATTCTCCAAACGCACCTTCCAAAGGACTGACCCACTTTTTTTTTTTAAGTGTTTATAGACTCTCTTGCTATCTGTTCTTGTATTTCTGACTAGCTTTCTGTCCTACTCAAATTCTGTGCCCCACCAAAATCTCGGTTATTCTTTCCTGTTTTTGAAATAACTAATCTAATCCTCTGCCCCAACACCCTTCGGCACCATTTTAAGTGCGTTCTTTTAAGGTTGGCGTTCTCTTTCTGGTTAACCACGCATAGTGGGTTGGTCCTTAGATCTTTTCCGTGCTTGTCGGGAGGATCTTCCTAAGTTTCTGTCACTCCACCTCAGCTGACAGGAAATTTGACCTCCAACCACCCCACACCGGACGTGTAGGGAGGGATGGCGGCGATGCACTGGTATTTGGCAGCAGGAACCTAGGACCATTATTCTTTCGACTCGGATAAGACTACAACCCATCTCCTCTACCCAACCTCGGGCCACCTTTCCACACCCCCTGGGACCTTACCCGCTTCAACGCGAGCCTTACGCCATCTCGGAACGCCGCCTCCACATTCAGGGCTTCCTTGGCACTGGTCTCGATGTACTTTAGATGGTGGGCACTGCACCAATCCTCCGCCCGCTTTGAGACGACCTGCCGAGCGAGAGTGGTCAGCAACAGGAGGAATAGATCCGAGATCCCAGAGAATCCCCAACACCCCTCCCTCCACGGCTCACAAAGACTCTTTACGGAGGAGGAGAAAGGGGACTGTAGAGAGGCAGAGAAGGAGGGGAATTCCTACTGCACCTACTAGGGCTGGGAAGGTCTGCCAAGGAGATCTGAGGGGCAAGGTATTTACAGTGGTAGGAGTCTGGAACATTCAGGGGGGGTGGAGGAAACCGATATGACATGGGTATCTTTGATACGCACATGAATATGCAAATGGACCAAGGGCAGGCGGAAGGAATTAGTTTAATTTGACACAACAGCGTGGGCCAAATGGTCCGTTCCTATGCCCGCACCGTTCCATGTTCTACATCCTGCCTTCAAACAGCTCTGGTACCATCATAAACTTTGGTTTAAAGCTTTTTTAAAGATACCTGTGCTAGCTGAGGAACTGTGGGCTGCATTTGTAGAGGTGTTCTGTACAGGTACACTTGAGGAACTTGGACTGAACCTTTTCAATATTGTCAGTTCTGTCAAAGCCTCCACTGTAAGGCTTTCTTCACAAACCTTCCACGCTACCAGAACATTCCTGATGAAGGGCTTATGCCCGAAATGTCGATTCTCCTGCTCCTTGGATGCTGCCTGACCTGCTGTGCTTTTCCAGCAACACCACACACTCCATACCAGAAGGATGTGGATGCTTTGGGGAGGGGACTGAAAAGGTTTACCAGAACGCTGCCTGGTATGTGGGATTTTTAGCTAGGAAGAGAGGTTGTGAATAGCCTGGGTTTGTTTTCACTGGAATGCAGGAGGTCGAGGGGTGACCTGATGGAAGTCTATAAGATTATTAATGGTATAGAGTGTAAAGTATGAGGCCTTTCCCCGGGGTGCACGGGGTCGATGACCAGGGACGAGGGTTCAAGATGTGAGGAGGGGACAAGTTGAATAGAGATGTGCAAGGCAAGTTTTCTAACAAAGGGTAGTGTGGGCCTGGAATACACTGCCAGAGGTGGTCGTGGTGAAAGCAAGCCCAACAGGAACGTTCAAGAAGCACGTGAGTGGGCGGCACGGTGGCACAGTGGTTAGCACTGCTGCCTCACAGCGCCAGAGACCCGGGTTCAATTCCCAACTCAGGCGACTGACTGTGTGGAGTTTGCACATTCTCCCCGTGTCTGCGTGGGTTTCCTCCGGGTGCTCCGGTTTCCTCCCACAGTCCAAAGATGTGCAGGTCAGGTGAATTGGCCATGCTAAATTGCCCGTAGTGTTAGGTAAGGGGCAAATGTAGGGGTATGGGTGGGTTGCGCTTCGGCGGGTCGGTATGGACTTGTTGGGCCGAAGGGCCTGTTTCCACACTGTAATGTAATCTAAATGAATAGGGAAGGAATAGAGGGATCCTGTACGTGAAGACAGTTTTGGTATGGAAGGGCAAAATGTGTTAGCGCAGGCTTGGAGGGCCGATGGGCCTGTGCTCGTACTGTATTGGTTTTTATCAGCGTGTCCTTGTGTGACACGGTATTTCAAACTTTGTTGTTTTTTTTTAAATCTTCTGAGCAAAAACTGACCTTGGCAGCCCAGCTCTGACTTTAACTTTGATTCCTACGGGTAATGCTGTTTCACTCGACGTCCGGTTGGTGGTCCTGAAAGCCGTGACTTTATCGAGCAGACGACAACACGATAGAAGCTAGAGAAAGCCAGGAAGAGAGATTCTTCACCCTCCACTGGCTCCACCCCTGCACTGAGAGAGAATCCACTGGACAAGGACAAGCCAAATACAACCTTCATCGGAGAGATGATGCTGTTTTGTGCAGCATGTACAGTTGAATAGCTGGTGGCGTGTGCCAGAAGGTTAGTGTACGGACAAGCCACCCAAATATTTGGTGAGTGTGTGTCTCAGGGAAATGCGGGATAGAACATAGAAAAATACAGCTCAGTACAGACCCTTCGGCCCTCGATGTTGCACCGATCCAAGCCCACCTAACCTACACTAGCCCACTATCCTCCATATGCCTATCCAATGCCCGTTTAAATGCCCATAAAGAGAGAGAGTCCACCACTGCTACTGGCAGGGCATTCCATGAACTCACGACTTGCTGAGTAAAGAATCTACCCCTAACATCTGTCCTATACCTACTACCCCTTAATTTAAAGCTATGCCCCCTCGTAATATCTGACTCTATATGTGGAAAAAGGTTCTCATGGTCAACCCTATCTAAACCCCTAATCATCTTGTACACCTCTATCAAATCTCCCCTAAACCTTCTTTTCTCCAATGAGAACAGGCCCAAGTGCCTCAGCCTTTCCTCATACGATCTTCCTACCATACCAGGCAACATCCTGGTAAACCTCCTCTGCACCCATTCCAGTGCCTCCACATCCTTCCTATAGTATGGCGACCAAAACTGCACACAATACTCCAGATGCAGCCGCACCAGAGTCTTATACAACTGCAACATGACCTCAATTCCGGAACTCAATTCCTCCACCAATAAAAGCCAGTACGCCATATGCCGCATTCACAGCACTATTTACCTGGGTGGCAACTTTCAGAGGTCTGTGTACATGGACACCAAGATCCCTCTGCTCATCCACACTACCAAGTATCCGACCATTAGCCCAGTACTCCATCTTCTTGTTAGTCTTACCAAAGTGAATCACTTCGCACTTAGCAACATTGAACTCCATTTGGGATGTTGTGGTTCAGTGTATTTTGTGTAAACCTTACCTCGCTGCTGCTGCTCCTTAGGTCAGTCTTGTTCCCGATGACGAGGAACGGGAAGCTGTCTGGGTCCCTGGGATCAGCCTGGAGCAGGAACTCCTTCCGCCAACTGTCCAGCGCCTTGAAGGAAGCCCCTGAGGTCACGTCGAACACCAGGATGCAGCAATCCGCGGCTCTGTACAGCACTGAGCCCAGTGAGTGGAAACGCTCGGTGCCGGCTGTGTCCCAGAGCTAGGGAGCGGGGCAAACATTGATTGTAGAAACCCTGACTGAGATCCATTCACCCCTCATTCTGCAGAACCACCCTATCTGATGAGGCCATTCGGCCCTTCCAATCCAGGTTGGTGTTCCTGCTCTATGTGAGCTGCCTCCCACCCACTGGTACACATCCCCTCACCCACAACACCTTCCATCACTCTCTTCCCCCTCGTGTGATCATTCCTGTACCCCCAAATGCTTGAATACAATTCCACTGAACCACTTGGAATCATAGAGGTGTACAGAACTCATCCACGCCGACCAGATATAATCCCATTTGCCAGCACTTGGCCCATATCCCTCTGAACTCTTCCCATTCGCATACCTATCCAGGTGCCTGTTAAATTAGATTAGATTACTTACAGTGTGGAAACAGGGCCTTCCGCCCAGCAAGTCTACACCAACCCACCCAGACCCATTCCCCTACATCTAACCCTTCACCTAACACTACAGGCAATTTCCCATGGCCAATTCACCTAACCCGCACACCTTTTGAAGTGTAGGAGGAAACCTACATAGACACGTTGTACCAGCCTCCACCACTTCCTCTGGCAGCTCGTTCCATACACATACCACCCCTCCGTGTGAAAAAGTTGGGTTTTAATCAAGAGAATAATCCCAATTTTAAAAAAAACACAATCAAGACAGAATACACTCTCCTCGCTAATGAAGATTTACAGCAAGGCTATACTGTGGGACAAATCCCACATTCTCCCCATGGAAGCAATTCCACACACTCTGGGGAAAGTCCTCCAGCCCCTAGACACCTCCTCCAGAACTCTCCTCCATCTGTCACCTCTGACCCCTGCGTCCCCTCCTCCAGCCCCCTTGTCCCTTCCCTATCTCTGTTCCCTCCTACAGCCCATGTGCCCCCTCCCTATCTCAGGCCCCTCCCTGTCTCTGTTCCCTCCTCCAGCCCATGTGCCCCCTCCCTATCTCAGGCCCCTCCCTGTCTGTCCCCTCCTCCAGCCCCCTTGTCCCCTCCCTGTCTCTGTCCCCTCCTCCAGCCCCTGTGCCCCCTCCCTGTCTCCGTCCCCTCCTCCAGCCCCCTTGTCCCCTCCCTGTCTCCGTCCCCTCCTCAAGCCCCTGTGCCCCCTCCCTGTCTCCGTCTCCTCCTCCAGCCCCTGTGCCCCCTCCCTGTCTCTGTCCCCTCCTCAAGCCCCTGTGCCCCCTCCCTGTCTCTGTCCCCTCCTCAAGCCCCTGTGCCCCCTCCCTGTCTCTGTCCCCTCCTCAAGCCCCTGTGCCCCCTCCCTGTCTCTGTCCCCTCCTCCAGCCCCTGTGCCCCCTCCCTGTCTCTGTCCCCTCCTCCAGCCCCTGTGTCCCCTCCACCAGCCCCCTTGTCCCCTCCCTGTCTCTGTCCCCTCCTCCAGCCCCCGTGCCCCCTCCCTGTCTCTGTCCCCTCCTCCAGCCCCTGTGTCCCCTCCTCCAGCCCCCTTGTCCCCTCCCTGTCTCTGTCCCCTCCTCCAGCCCCCTTGTCCCCTCCCTGTCTCTGTCCCCTCCTCCAGCCCCCTTGTCCCCTCCCTGTCTCTGTCCCCTCCTCCAGCCCCCTTGTCCCCTTGTCCCCTCCCTGTCTCCGTTCCCTCCTCCAGCCCCCTTGTCCCCTCCCTGTCTCTGTCCCCTCCTCCAGCCCCTGTGCCCCCTCCCTGTCTCTGTCCCCTCCTCCAGCCCCCTTGTCCCCTCCCTGTCTCCGTCTCCTCCTCCAGCCCATGCCCCCTCCCTGTCTCTGTCCCCTCCTCAAGCCCCTGTGCCCCCTCCCTGTCTCTGTCCCCTCCTCCAGCCCCTGTGCCCCCTCCCTGTCTCTGTCCCCTCCTCCAGCCCCTGTGTCCCCTCCTCCAGCCCCCTTGTCCCTTCCCTGTCTCTGTCCCCTCCACCAGCCCCCTTGTCCCCTCCCTGTCTCTGTCCCCTCCTCCAGCCCCCTTGTCTCCTCCCTGTCTCTGTCCCCTCCTCCAGCCCCTGTGCCCCCTCCCTGTCTCTGTCCCCTCCTCCAGCCCCCATGCCCCCTCGCCCCCTCCCTGTCTCCATCCCCTCCTCCAGCCCCCGTGCCCCCTCCCTCTCTCTGTCCCCTCCTCCAGCCCCCGTGCCCCTCCCTCTCTCTGTCCCCTCCTCCAGCCCCCTTGTCCCCTCCCTCTCTCTGTCCCCTCCTCCAGCCCCCGTGCCCCCTCCCTGTCTCTGTCCCCTCCTCCAGCCCCCTTGTCCCCTCCCTGTCTCTGTCCCCTCCTCCAGCCCCCTTGTCCCCTCCCTGTCTCTGTCCCCCTTGTCCCCTCCCTGTCTCTGTCCCTCTTGTCCCCTCCCTGTCTCCGTCCCCTCCTCCAGCCCGTGCCCCTCCCCTGTCTCTGTCCCCTCCTCCAGCCCCCTTGTCCCCTCCCTGTCTCCGTCCCCTCCTCCAGCCCCCTTGTCCCCTCCCTGTCTCCGTCCCCTCCTCCAGCCCCCTTGTCCCCTCCCTGTCTCTGTCCCCTCCTCCAGCCCCCTTGTCCCCTCCCTGTCTCTGTCCCCTCCCTGTCTCTGTCCCCTCCTCCAGCCCCCTTGTCTCCGTCCCCTCCTCCAGCCCCCTTGTCTCCTCCCTGTCTCTGTCCCCTCCTCTAGCCCCCTTGTCCCTTCCCTGTCTCCGTCCCCTCCTCCAGCCCCCTTGTCTCCTCCCTGTCTCTGTCCCCTCCTCTAGCCCCCTTGTCCCCTCCCTGTCTCTGTCCCTCTTGTCCCCTCCCTGTCTCTGTCCCCTCCTCAAGCCCTCTTGTCCCCTCCCTGTCTGTGTCCCCTCCTCCAGCCCCTGTGCCCCTCCCCTGTCTCTGTCCCCTCCTCCAGCCCCCTTGTCCCCTCCCTGTCTCTCTCCCCTCCTCCAGCCCCCTTGTCCCCTCCCTCTCTCTGTCCCCTCCTCCAGCCCCCTTGTCCCCTCCCTGTCTCCGTCCCCTCCTCCAGTCCCCGTGTCCCCTCCCTGTCTGTGTCCCCTCCTCCAGCCCCTGTGCCCCCTCCCTGTCTCCGTCCCCTCCTCCAGCCCCCTTGTCTCCGTCCCCTCCTCCAGCCCCTGTGCCCCTCCCCTGTCTCTGTCCCCTCCTCCAGCCCCCTTGTCCCCTCCCTGTCTCTCTCCCCTCCTCCAGCCCCCTTGTCTCCTCCCTGTCTCCGTCCCCTCCTCCAGCCCCTGTGCCCCTCCCCTGTCTCTCTCCCCTCCTCCAGCCCCCTTGTCTCCTCCCTGTCTCTGTCCCCTCCTCCAGCCCCTGTGCCCCCTCCCTGTCTCTGTCCCCTCCTCCAGCCCCCATGCCCCCTCGCCCCCTCCCTGTCTCCATCCCCTCCTCCAGCCCCCGTGCCCCCTCCCTCTCTCTGTCCCCTCCTCCAGCCCCCGTGCCCCTCCCTCTCTCTGTCCCCTCCTCCAGCCCCCTTGTCCCCTCCCTCTCTCTGTCCCCTCCTCCAGCCCCCTTGTCCCCTCCCTCTCTCTGTCCCCTCCTCCAGCCCCCTTGTCCCCTCCCTCTCTCTGTCCCCTCCTCCAGCCCCCTTGTCCCCTCCCTCTCTCTGTCCCCTCCTCCAGCCCCTGTGCCCCCTCCCTATCTCCGTCCCCTCCTCCAGCCCCTGTGTCCCCTCCCTGTCTCCGTCCCCTCCTCCAGTCCCTGTGCCCCCTCCCTCTCTCTGTCCCCTCCTATGGCTCTCTGAAATCTCTGTGCTTTTCCAGTTCTAGCCCCTTGAGCAATCCCCACGTTCGTGTTCAGCCGTTGGCGGCTGTGCCGGGTGGAAGGTGGTCCCTTGAGCTCTGGCCGGGGCAGGCTGGAGGGGGAATGTGTCTTTTGCTGTCACAAACCTGGACGCAGACATTTTTACCGTCGACGCTGATGAAGTGGCTGAGGAAATCTGCTCCAATAGTGGCCTTGTACTGATTGGTATAACGCTTATTCACATATTGGTTCATGAGGGACGATTTCCCCACCCTAAAACAGACCAAAAACAGGGTCAATGAATACATCAGAAGGCCCTTTGCCCCTTGTAACTGCTGGCCTGTCATTTCCATCCACAGATGCAGAATGTTCCAATAAACATGTCTCAAACACAGCATGGAAACAGACCCTCAGTCTAAATTGTCCAGACTTCCTTGTACACCTTTCTTATTCAGGTCCCTGTCCAAATGCCTTTCAAATATTGCCACTGTCTCCGCATCTACCACTTCCTCTGGCACTTCATTCAATTCACTCAGAACACTCTGAAAGATTTGGCCCTCAGGTCCCTTTTAAATCTTTCTGCTCTCACCTTAAACATACGCCTTCTAGTTTAGGACTCTCTGACCCTAGCTTCATTCTGGAGAACTGCATCCAGTAATCATCAGGGTTCCAATCACCGTCACCTTGTGCTCATTGACTACACTCTCTCCTGGTCCATTTCCTCCAGCCCCTACACTCCCTCCCTATCTCTGTCACCTCCTCCAGCCCCTATACCCCCTCCCTATCTCTGTCACCTCCTCCAACCCCTACACCCCCTCCCTACCTCTGTCACCTTCTGCATCCCCTCCCTATCTCTGTCACCTCCTCCAGCCCCTATACCCCCTCCCTATTTCTGTCACCTCCTACACCCCCTCCCTGTCACCTCCTCCAGCCCCTACACCCCCTCCCTATCTCTGTCACCTCCTCCAGCCCCTACACCCCCTCCCTATCTCTGTCACCTTCTGCATCCCCTCCCTATTTCTGTCACCTCCTACACCCCCTCGCTGTCACCTCCTCCAGCCCCTACACCCCCTCCCTATCTCTGTCACCTCACCCATCCGTCATCTCCTGCAGCCCTTATCCTCCCTCTCTCTCTCCCCTCCAATGTTAAGGTGGTCATTGAAGGTAGAGCTTTTGGTCACCTCTCCTACTATCTCCGTGTGTGGCTTCTGTTTTGATCCACACTCCCATAAGCAACTTAGGGCCTTTAAGTACAGGAAAGGTATTACACAAATCTGTTACATCATAGTGTGACTGGAAAAAACAGCAGACTGAAGAATCATTCTGTAACCCAGAACTAGAATCTTTTGCAGGAGAGAGAGAGAGAGACCAATTGTTGAAGTTTTCCGTTTGCTCTCATCAGGACAAGTGCGCAAGACTGCCAAATCTCAGGCACTATTAGGATTTTAAACTTCAGACGATAAGACCATTGTCAGTGCGTGCAGCATGGCCATGGTAGGGGGCTACGGGTTTCTCAACCTACTGGTTAATGCTGAAAAGGTTATCTTAAATGCTTTGGTCAGGGGAGGGGCTGATGCAACTGAGATTGGTGAGCAAACAGCTCACAGATGGTAACCTGACATACAATGTGTTGGAGTTTCCTGGTCTGTATGTGTGTCGTGAGAGGATCAGCCTCAGAGATGGATGACATTCGGGAGGATGGGTAAGGTGAGGGAGGGGTTGCCTCTTAAAGGGGATGTCCCCACCCTATAGAACAGTAATCATAGAATGCTGATAGTGTGGAAAAACAGGCCATTCGGCCCGTCCTACCCAGAATCGCCTAGAAGGACGACCTTCAGGTGAACCGTCTTCGCCATTTTCCCATTGGATGTTGTGGAATCGGAGTTCTGAAACAGAGAGTGGGATACACATTACCAGGCATCACAGGACTGGTTCGTTCAAGGGGGTGTAGTGGTAGAGTCACCTGGAACCATGGGGAGACACAGGTTCAAATCCCACCACAGCCTGTGGTGGAATTTAAATTCAATTAGTTAAAAACTAGGAGCTACTCTCGGTGATGGCAATGGATGTCAATTCATGTGAAAATCCATCAAGTTCACTAATGTCTTTGTAGACCGGGAAACCAGTCTGAGATGACATGACTCCAGCCTCACATGGATTAGAATGGGTAACCAGTGTTGTTCTGACCGGGGATGCCCATGTCCCATGAAAGAATAAAGAGAAAAAAATATATATTGTTGGTCGTTTGTGCGATCTGGGTATTGGCTGCCATCTTTACCCAGTTAAGGAGGTTTCATCTGGAAAACAATTGTGATGTTCCAGGAAGGTGACAGGGAACTTCGTGTCCAGAGATCTTCAGGAACACCAAAGCATCATAGAACCAATCCCCGCCAATGAAAACATCTTTCCCAAAGTAGGCTTCTCCCATAACGTGGAAAATTACCACAGCTCGATTTTTCTCACAGTAAGTTCCCACCAAAAGCCAGTGTGACAGTAACCCAGATGGTATGTTTATTTACGAGTGCTAATTGAGGGATCGACTCTGAGACATTCAGGAGTGTTCCTTTCGCATAGCACCCTCCACCCCATCCCCTCCCAAACATGTTCAAAAACAGGGCTGTGGAAACTATAGGTTCTCTTCAGACACTTGACTGAAAGGTGGCTCTCCCTGACCATATGGAGCTCCCTCAGCACTGACCCTCTGACGGTGCCCATTCCCTCAGCACTGACCCTCTGACAGTGCCCACTCCCTCTGCACTGACCCTCTGACAGTGCCCATCCCCTCTGCACTGACCCTCTGACAGTGCCCATCCCCTCTGCACTGACCCTCTGACGGTGCCCATTCCCTCTGCACTGACCCTCTGACGGTGCCCATTCCCTCAGCACTGACCCTCCGACGGTGCCCATTCCCTCAGCACTGACCCTCCGACAGTGCGGCACTCTCTCAGCACTGACCCTCTGACAGTGCGGCACTCCCTCAGCACTGACCCTCTGACAGTGCCCACTCCCTCAGCACTGACCCTCTGACAGTGCGGCACTCCCTCAGCACTGACCCTCTGACAGTGCCCGCTCCCTCAGCACTGACCCCCCGACAGTGCCTGCTCCCTCAGCACTGACCCTCCGACGGTGCTCACTCCCTCAGCACTGACCTTCTGACGGTGCCCACTCCCTCAGCACTGACCCTCTGACAGTGCCCACTCCCTCAGCACTGACCTGACAGTGCCCGCTCCCTCAGCACTGACTCTCCAACAGTGCCCGCTCCCTCAGCACTGACCCTCCGACATGGGCCTGTGGTTGCAGTGCCACGGAGCGGAGTGGAGGCTGGGACATTAAATGTCTTCAAGGCAGAGATTGATAAATTTTTAATCTAGCAAGGAATTGAGGGATACAGGGAGGGTGCGAGCAAGTGGCATTGAAATGCCCATCACCCATTATTGAATGGCGGAGTGGACTCGATGAGCTGAATGGCCTTACTTCCACTCCTATGTCTTATAGCGCCCGCTCCCTCAGCACTGACCCTCCGACAGTGCCCATTCCCTCAGCACTGACCCTCCGACAGTGCCCACTCCCTCAGCACTGACCCTCTGACAGTGCGGTGCTCCCTCAGCACTGACCCTCCGACAGTGCCCGCTCCCTCAACACTGACCCTCCGACAGTGCGGTGCTCCCTCAGCACTGACCCTCTGACAGCGCTCGCTCCCTCAGCACTGACCCTCTGACAGCGCCCACTCCCTCAGCACTGATCCTCCCACAGCGCCCACTCCCTCAGCACTGACCCTCCGACAGCGCCCACTCCATCAGCACTGACCCTCTGACAGTGCCTACTCCCTCAGCACTGATCCTCTTAGTGTGACACTCCCTCAGCACTGACCCTCCAACAGTGCCCATTCCATCAGCACTGAGGCTCTGACAGTGCCCACTCCATAGCACTGACCCTCTGACAGTGCCCACTCCATAGCACTGACCCTCCGACAGTGCCCACTCCATCAGCACTGAGGCTCTGACAGTATGGCACTCCCGCAGTAACGACCCTTCCACCCCTGAAGAAGATATCTGGTGAACCAGATGAGTCCTTACAGTGGTTTCATGGTCAAGATCTGTTTTTATGTTGGATTCGAACCCAATGACCCAAACCATTAACTGGTTCTCTGGGTACATAGTCTACTCAGAGGAGAAAGTGAGGACTGCAGATGCTGGAGATCAGAGCTGGAAATGTGTTGCTGGAAAAGCGCAGCAGGTCAGGCAGCATCCAAGGAGCAGGAGAATCGATGTTTCGGATATGAGCCCTTCCTGAAGAAACGTCGATTCTCCTGCTCCTTGGCTGCTGCCTGACCTGCTGCGCTTTTCCAGCAACACATTTTCAGCCACCACCCCTCAACCAGTCCCTGTTTATTTATATATATATATAGCAGGCAGGAACATTTGCAAACAAACACTTCTCGTTGCAAACGGCATTAAAATTACTTCCTGGCAAAATGGCACAACTCAGCTGAGGATACGAGTTTCTTGTTGACACAGACACGGCCAAATTATAAAACTGATGCAAACATTGTCCTGCTGCGCAGGGTCTTCGAACCAACTCTCAACTTTAACTGACCCCTCAGCCCGAGGTTGATAAACAGAAGCTGTAAAAGATGAGGGAAAACTCCAGAGCCTGTCAGTATAAAGTTTTTGTACTGATTGACGGATCAAACAAACCGATTTTTTGTCTGGAAATAGTTGAAATGAGAAAAGGGGGAAGGGTTTGCACCTTACCCACCCTGCCTCAGGGACAAATACAACCTTCTCGCCTTTAAAAGCCCCAACTTCAATCCGAAGTGGCCAAGTTTTCAGGGAATTTTTGCGACTTCCTTGTTTCCCTCCCAGCTCGGAGTTTATCACCAGCCTCTGGGAGGTGCTTTCGGTTTGTTGCTGGAGGCTGCCTGAGGCTCTGGTCCTGAAGATCAGTTGTCTCCCAGCAATGGGAAGGCAGGGACAGAGGTGGCTCCCTCCAGGGTGGGACCTGGCCCCATTCCCTGGGACAGGGAGCAGAACTAACCTCACACATTCTCTCAAAGTGTGCAACTTCCAAACTACAACTCAGTCTCTGTCCCCCCCTCCAGCCCCTACACCCCCTCCCTATCCCTGTCACCTCCTACACCCCCTCCCTATCCCTGTCCCCTCCTCCAGCCCCTACACCTCCTCCCTATCCCTGTCACCTCCTACACCCCCTCCCTATCCCCGTCCCCTCCCTATCCCCGTCCCCTCCTCCAGCCCCTACACCCCCTCCCTATCCCCGTCCCCTCCCCCAGCCCCTACACCCCCTCCCTATCCCCGTCCCCTCCTCCAGCCCCTACACCCCCTCCCTATCCCCGTCCCCTCCCCCAGCCCCTACACCCCCTCCCTATCCCCGTCCCCTCCCCCAGCCCCTACACCCCCTCCCTATCTCTGTCCCCTCCTCCAGCCCCCTACACCCCCTCCCTATCTCTGTCCCCTCCTCCAGCCCCTACACCCCCTCCCTATCCCCGTCCCCTCCTCCAGCCCCTACACCCCCTCCCTATCCCTGTCCCCTCCTCCAGCCCCTGACTGTTTGAGTTGGGGTTAAGGGGCTTTCCATGAACCCTCTCAGTCTGCCTTGTCAGCCTGGACTGTCCCTTTAAGGGGGGCTCAGTGGGCGGGGCCTGGGTGCGGCGCCATGACATCAGACGCAGGGACGGCAGCGCCGTGACGTGCGTGCGCATGACGTCGCCGCGCTCACCACCTCGCGCCCGTTGCCCTGGCGATCCCCACCGGCCGTGGCCCGGTCGGTCGGCCGCTCGCCATGGACCAGTACAGCATCCTGGGCCGGGTCGGGGAGGGGGCGCACGGCATCGTCTTCAAGGCCAAGCACATCGAGGTGCGTCCCGCGGCCCCCCCTTCCCCCAGCCTCCTGACGGGACAGTGGGGGTTAGGCCGTGCCCGGGGATGTGCGGGTTAGGGTGGATCGGCCGTGCCCGCAGTGTCCAGGGGAACGGAGCGCGGGGGGATGGGAGCGCGGCGACGTCATCCGCACGCACGTCACGGCGATGACGTCACGCGCCTGGGGATGTGCAGGTTAGGGTGGTTCGGTCATGCCCATCGTGTCCTGGGCAGCGGGGGGTGGGAGCGCGTCGACGTCATCCGCAGTGACGTCACGGCGCTTACGTCCCATGTCCATAGTGCCCAGGATGGGCAGGGTTAGGGTGGGTCAGCCATGCCCATAGTGCCCAGGGATGTGTGTGTTAGGGTGGATCGGCCGTGCCCATAGTGCCCAGGGATGTGTGTGTTAGGGTGGATCGGCCGTGCCCATAGTGCCCAGGGATGTGTGTGTTAGGGTGGGATCGGCCGTGCCCATAGTGCCCAGGGATGTGTGTGTTCGGGTGGATCGGCCGTGCCCATAGTGCCCAGGGATGTGTGTGTTAGGGTGGATCGGCCGTGCCCATAGTGCCCAGGGATGTGTGTGTTAGGGTGGGTCAGCTGTGCCCATAGTGCCCAGGGATGTGTGTGTTAGGGTGGATCGGCCGTGCCCATAGTGCCCAGGGATGTGTGTGTTAGGGTGGATCGGCCGTGCCCATAGTGCCCAGGGATGTGCAGGTCAGGGTGGATTGGCCGTGCTAAATTGTCCCCGTAGTGCCCAGGGATGTACAGGTTAGGGTGGATTGGCCATGCTAAATTGTCCCCGTAGTGCCCAGGGATGTGCAGGTTAGGGTGGATTGGCCGTGCTAAATTGTCCCATAGTGCCCAGGGATGTACAGGTTCGGGTTGATTGGCCATGGGAAATGCAGGTTTACAGGGATGGGGTGGGAATGCTCTTCCGAGGGTTCGTGTGGAGTCGCTGGGACTGAGTAGAATCCCAACGTGTCATTAGACAATCCCTCTGCATTAGGGATCATCCAAGTTATTCGTTTACTGATCAAAAATCTATCTCAGCCTTGAACGCCCTCAACGACTTAGCCCACTGCCGTAAAGAATTCCATGGATCCGCTTCCTTCTGAGAGAAGAAAAATCCTCCTCATCTCTGCGTCAATTTTGCAACCTGAGCTTATTGTGCTCTGAGATTATTCTGTCTGGTCCTAAACTCTCCCACAAGGAGATTCAGCCTTTCTGTGTCTGCCCTGTCAGGTTCCCTCCCAATCTCGCCTGTTTCAATCAGGTCCCCTCGCCTTCTTCTCAATGCCAGACTCAACCTCTCTTGAAAAGACAGCCCCTCTTGTCCCCGGATCAGCTGAGTGAACCTTCCCTGGACTGTGTCTGTCCCAGTCTATCTTTCCGTATATGAAGGGACAGGAACAGTTTGTTGTGTTCCAGCTGTGGGAGTGACAGCTCATACACAAACGTCCTGGAGACCCAGCTCATTGTTTGTTCTCTTTGTGCTTTCAGACCGGAGAGACAGTTGCTCTCAAGAAAGTGGCCCTGAGGAAACTGGAGGATGGAATTCCGAACCAGGCCCTGCGGGAGATTAAAGCTCTGCAGGAAATTGAGGATAATCAGTATGTGAGTATGGATTAGAGAGAGCTTTACATTAACCGGATCTGCCCTGGGAGTATTTGATGGGGGACAGTGTAGAGGGAGCTTTACTCTGTATCTAACCCCGTGCTGTCCCTGTCCCTGGGAGTGTTTGATGGGGACAGTGTAGAGGGAGCTTTACTCTGTATCTAACCCTGTGCTGTCCCTGGGAGTGTTTGATGGGGACAGTGTAGAGGGAGCTTTACTCTATATCTAACCCCGTGCTGTCCCTGTCCCTGGGAGTGTTTGATGGGGGACAGTGTAGAGGAAGCTTTACTCTGTATATAACCCCGTGCTGTCCCTGTCCCTGGGAGTGTTTGATGGGGGACAGTGTAGAGGGAGTTTTACTCTGTATCTAACCCAGTGCTGTCCCTGGCAGTGTTTGATGGGGGACAGTGTAGAGGGAGCTTTACTCTCTATCTAACCCCGTGCTGTCCCTGCCCCTGGGAGTGTTTGATGGGGGACAGTGTAGAGGGAGCTTTACTCTCTATCTAACCCCGTGCTGTCCCTGTCCCTGGGAGTGTTTGATGGGGGACAGTGTAGAGGAAGCTTTACTCTGTATCTAACCCCGTGCTGTCCCTGTCTTGGGAGTGTTTCATGGAGGACAGTGTAGAGAGAGGTTTACTTTCTGTTTGAAAGAGTAGAGAGAGCTGTACTCTGTATCCAGTCCCCTGCTGTCCCTGTACTGTCTTTGCCTCCCCTCGTAGCTGCTATCCGAACTCTGTGAGGTTTGGAAGCCAAGATTTGGGTACCTTCAGGATTAGAGTTCCCATTTTTGCGTGTTCCCTGTGTCCTTGCCTTACATGAACTGATCTCTTGCTTCACAGTCTGCGCTCTGCCCTATTGCAACACAGGGTGAAAGTGAGGACTGCAGGTGCTGGAAACCAGAGTTATAGATCAGAGTGGTGCTGGAAAAGCACAGCAGGTCAGGCAGCATCCGAGGAGCAGGAAAATTGACGTTTCGGGCAAAAGCCCTTCATCAGGAATCGGGCTTTTGCCTGAAATGTTGATTTTCCTGTTCCTCGGATGCTGCCTGACCTGCTGTGCTTTTCCAGCACCACTCTAAGCTAAACCCTGATGCAGGACCTGTCACATCCCAATAGTGGCTGCTGGAGGCACTGTGACATCCCGATTGCAGTCTGTGCTAATACAACTCTGTTCCAGCAGGGGCAGTCCAAGATCTGAGACCAAACCTCCTTCCAATATAGTTCAAAGAGAGAGCCAAAACCGTAACTTTTATCTTATCTAAAGACAAGCCTGAGGTGCTGTGTTCCAAATGTAATTTGATTGGTTACATTACTTGGCTTTGAGCAAAAAAACCTGTTTATTTGTGCCCTACAATTAAAATACAAACAAAAGGTAGAACTAACTCCATTGGAAAAGTTAACAGAATCATACGATTTAACGACTAAACAGCAACTGCTCTGATACTGTAACATCCCACAAACACACCCTGTACAAACAGGCAAATTCAGTAAAATAGCCCATCTCACATGTGATTCTGGCACAGAGAGAGAGAGAGAGACACAGCCAGCATTTAACTGAGTGTGAGTGTGTGTGTGTGAGAGAGAGAGAGAGAGCAAGAGGGACATCCAGTTTCTACAGCCAACTCCAAAACCCAAAAAAAGCGACTGAAAGCTAAACTCAAACCTTGTCTCTCATAGAATCCCGACAGTGTGGACGAAGGCCATTTAGCCCATCGAGTCCACACCAACCCTGCGAAGAGTCGCCCACCCAGACCCATCCTCCTATCTTATTGCTGTACCCCTGCAATTCCCATGGCCAATCCACCCTAACCTGCACATCCCTGGACACTACGGGGCAATTTAGCACGGTCAATCCACCCTAACCTGCACATCCCTGGGCACCACGGGGACAATTTAGCACGGCCAATCCCACCCTAACCTGTACATCCCTGGGCACTACGGGGACAATTTAGCACGGCCAATCCACCCTAACCTGCACATCCCTGGGCACTACAGGGACAATTTAGCACGGCCAATCCACCCTAACCTGCACATCCCTGGGCACTACGGGGACAATTTAGCACAGTCAATCCACCATAACCTACACATCCCTGGGCACTATGGGACAATTTAGCACGGCCAATCCACCCTAACCTGCACATCCCTGGACACTATGGGACAATTTAGCACGGCCAATCCACCCTAACCTGCACATCCCCGGGCACTAAGGGACAATTTAGCACGGCCGATCCACCTTAGCCCGCACATCCCTGTGTACTATGGGACAGTTTAGCACGACCAACCCACCTGCACATCCCTGGACACTATAGGACAATTTAGCATGGCCAATCCCACCCTAACCTGCATATCTCTGGTCACTACGGGGCAGTTTAGCACGGCCAATCCACCCTAACCTGTACATCCCTGGGCACTACGGGACAATTTAGCACGGCCAATCCACCCTAACCTGTACATCCCTGGACACTATGGGACAATTTAGCATGGCCAATCCCACCCTAACCTGCATATTCCTGGGCATTACAGGGACAATTTAGCACGGCCAATCCACCCTAACCTGCACATCCCTGGGCATTACAGGGACAATTTAGCACGGCCAATCCACCCTAACCTGCACATCCCTAGGCATTACAGGGACAATTTAGCACGGCCAATCCACCCTAACCTGCACATCCCTGGGCACTACGCGGACAATTTAGCATAGCCAATCCACCCTAACCTGCACATCCATGGACACTACAGGACAATTTAGCTCGGCCAATCCACCCTAACCTGCACATCCCTGGGCACTACGGGACAATTTAGCACGGCCAATCCCACCCTAACCTGTACATCCCTGGACACTATGGGACAATTTAGCACGGCCAATCCACCCTAACCTGCACATCCCTGGGCACTACAGGACAATTTAGCATGGCCAATCCACCCTAACCTGCACATCCCTGGGCACTACGGGACAATTTAGCACGGCCAATCCACCCTAACCTGTACATCCCTGGACACTATGGGACAATTTAGCATGGCCAATCCCACCCTAACCTGCATATTCCTGGTCTCTACGGGACAGTTTAGCACGGCCAATCCCCCCTAACCTGCACATCCATGGGCACTACGGGACAATTTAGCATGGCCAATCCACCCTAACCTGCACATCCCTGGGCATTACAGGGACAATTTAGCACGGCCAATCCACCCTAACCTGCACATCCCTAGGCACTACGGGGACAATTTAGCACGGCCAATCCACCCTAACCTGCACATCCCTGGGCACTACGCGGACAATTTAGCATAGCCAATCCACCCTAACCTGCACATCCGTGGACACTACAGGACAATTTAGCTCGGCCAATCCACCCTAACCTGCACATCCCTGGGCACTACGGGACACATTAGCATGGCCAAACCACCCTAAGCTGCACATCCCTGGGCACTACGGGACAATTTAGCACGCCCAATCCACCCTAACCTGCACATCCCTGGGCACTACGGGGGCAATTTAGCATGGCCAATCCACCCTAACCTGCACATCCCTGGGCACTACGCGGACAATTTAGCACGGCCAATCCACCCTAACCTGCACATCCCTGGGCACTACGGGACAATTTAGCACGGCCAATCCACCCTAACCTGCACATCCCTGGGCACTATGGGACAATTTAGCATGCCCAATCCACCCTAACCTACACATCCCTGGGCACTATGGGACAATTTAGCACGGCCAATCCACCCTAACCTGCACATCCCTGGGCACTACAGGGACAATTTAGCACGGCCAATCCACCCTAACCTGCACATCCCTGGGCACTACGGGGACAATTTAGCACGGCCAATCCCACCCTAACCTGCACATCCCTGGGCACTACGGGTACAGTTTAGCATGGCCAATCCACCCTAACCTACACATCCCTGGACACCACGGGGACAATTTAGCACGGCCAATCCACCATAACCTACACATCCCTGGGCACTATGGGACAATTTAGCACGGCCAATCCACCCTAACCTGCACATCCCTGGACACTATGGGACAATTTAGCACGGCTGATCCACCCTAACCTGCACATCCCCAGGCACTAAGGGACAATTTAGCACGGCCAATCCACCTTAACCCGCACATCCCTGTGTACTATGGGACAGTTTAGCACGACCAACCCACCTGCACATCCCTGGACACTATAGGACAATTTAGCATGGCCAATCCCACCCTAACCTGCATATCTCTGGTCACTACGGGGCAGTTTAGCACGGCCAATCCACCCTAACCTGTACATCCCTGGGCACTACGGGACAATTTAGCACGGCCAATCCACCCTAACCTGTACATCCCTGGGCACTACGGGACAATTTAGCACGGCCAATCCACCCTAACCTGTACATCCCTGGACACTATGGGACAATTTAGCATGGCCAATCCCACCCTAACCTGTACATCCCCGGGCACTCAGGGACAATTTAGCATGGCCAATCCACCCTAACCTGCACATCCCTGGGCACTATGGGACAATTTAGCATGCCCAATCCACCCTAACCTGCACATCCCTGGGCACTATGGGACAATTTAGCATGCCCAATCCACCCTAACCTACACATCCCTGGGCACTACGGGGACAATTTAGCACGGCCAATCCACTCTAACCTGCACATCCCTGGGCACTACGGGGACAATTTAGCACGGCCAATCCACCCTAACCTGCACATCCCTGGGCACTACGGGACAATTTAGCACGGCCAATCCACCCTAACCTGCAGATCCCTGGGCATTACAGGGACAATTTAGCACGGCCAATCCACCCTAACCTGCACATCCCTGGGCACTACGGGGACAATTTAGCACGGCCAATCCACCCTAACCTGCACATCCCTGGGCACTACGCGGACAATTTAGCATAGCCAATCCACCCTAACCTGCACATCCGTGGACACTACAGAACAATTTAGCACGGCCAATCCACCCTAACCTGCACATCCCTGGGCACTACGGGACACATTAGCATGGCCAAACCACCCTAAGCTGCACATCCCTGGGCACTACGGGACAATTTAGCACGCCCAATCCACCCTAACCTGCACATCCCTGGGCACTACGGGGACAATTTAGCATGGCCAATCCACCCTAACCTGCACATCCCTGGGCACTACGCGGACAATTTAGCACGGCCAATCCACCCTAACCTGCACATCCCTGGGCACTACGGGACAATTTAGCACGGCCAATCCACCCTAACCTGCACATCCCTGGGCACTATGGGACAATTTAGCATGCCCAATCCACCCTAACCTACACATCCCTGGGCACTATGGGGACAATTTAGCACGGCCAATCCACCCTAACCTGCACATCCCTGGGCACTACGGGGACAATTTAGCATGGCCAATCCACCCTAACCTGCACATCCCTGGGCACTACGCGGACAATTTAGCACGGCCAATCCACCCTAACCTGCACATCCCTGGGCACTACGGGACAATTTAGCACGGCCAATCCACCCTGACCTGCACATCCCTGGGCACTATGGGACAATTTAGCATGCCCAATCCACCCTAACCTACACATCCCTGGGCACTACGGGACAATTTAGCACGGCCAATCCACCCTAACCTGCACATCCCTGGGCACTACGGGGACAATTTAGCACGGCCAATCCACCCTAACCTGCACATCCCTGGGCACTACGGGGACAATTTAGCACGGCCAATCCACCCTAACCTGCACATCCCTGGGCACTACGGGACAATTTAGCACGGCCAATCCACCATAACCTACACATCACTGGGCACTACGGGACAATTTAGCACGGCCAATCCACCATAACCTACACATCCCTGGGCACTATGGGACAATTTAGCACGGCCAATCCACCCTAACCTGCACATCCCTGGGCACTACGGGACAATTTAGCACGGCCAATCCACCATAACCTACACATCACTGGGCACTACGGGACAATTTAGCACGGCCAATCCACCATAACCTACACATCCCTGGGCACTATGGGACAATTTAGCACGGCCAATCCACCCTAACCTGCACATCCCTGGACACTATGGGACAATTTAGCACGGCTGATCCACCCTAACCTGCACATCCCCGGGCACTAAGGGACAATTTAGCACGGCCAATCCACCTTAACCCGCACATCCCTGTGTACTATGGGACAGTTTAGCACGACCAACCCACTGCACATCCCTGGACACTATAGGACAATTTAGCATGGCCAATCCCACCCTAACCTGCATATCTCTGGTCACTACGGGGCAGTTTAGCACGGCCAATCCACCCTAACCTGTACATCCCTGGGCACTACGGGACAATTTAGCACGGCCAATCCACCCTAACCTGCACATCCCTGGGCACTACGGGACAATTTAGCACGGCCAATCCACCATAACCTACACATCACTGGGCACTACGGGACAATTTAGCACGGCCAATCCACCATAACCTACACATCCCTGGGCACTATGGGACAATTTAGCACGGCCAATCCACCCTAACCTGCACATCCCTGGACACTATGGGACAATTTAGCACGGCTGATCCACCCTAACCTGCACATCCCCGGGCACTAAGGGACAATTTAGCACGGCCAATCCACCTTAACCCGCACATCCCTGTGTACTATGGGACAGTTTAGCACGACCAACCCACTGCACATCCCTGGACACTATAGGACAATTTAGCATGGCCAATCCCACCCTAACCTGCATATCTCTGGTCACTACGGGGCAGTTTAGCACGGCCAATCCACCCTAACCTGTACATCCCTGGGCACTACGGGACAATTTAGCACGGCCAATCCACCCTAACCTGTACATCCCTGGGCACTACGGGACAATTTAGCACGGCCAATCCACCCTAACCTGTACATCCCTGGACACTATGGGACAATTTAGCATGGCCAATCCCACCCTAACCTGCATATTCCTGGTCACTACGGGACAGTTTAGCACGGCCAATCCCCCTAACCTGCACATCCATGGGCACTACGGGACAATTTAGCACGGCCAATCCACCCTAACCTGCACATCCCTGGGCACTACGGGGACAATTTAGCACGGCCAATCCACCCTAACCTGCACATCCCTGGGCACTACGGGACAATTTAGCACGGCCAATCCACCCTAACCTGCACATCCCTGGGCACTACGGGGACAATTTAGCACGGCTGATCCACCCTAACCTGTACATCCGTGGACACTACAGGACAATTTAGCACGGCCAATCCACCCTAACCTGCACATCCCTGGACACTACAGGACAATTTAGCACGGCCAATCCACCCTAACCTGCACATCCCTGGACACTACAGGACAATTTAGCACGGCCAATCCACCCTAACCTGCACATCCCTGGACACTACAGGACAATTTAGCACGGCCAATCCACCCTTACCTGTACATCCCTGGACACTATGGGACAATTTAGCACGGCCAATCCACCCTAACCTGTACGTCCCTGGACACTATGGGACAATTTAGCACGGCCAATCCACCCTAACCTGCACATCCCTGGACACTATGGGACAATTTAGCACGGCCAATCCACCCTAACCTGTACGTCCCTGGACACTATGGGACAATTTAGCACGGCCAATCCACCCTAACCTGTACATCCCTGGGCATTACAGGGACAATTTAGCACGGCCAATCCACCCTAACCTGCACATCCCTGGGCACTATGGGACAATTTAGCACGGCCAATCCACCCTAACCTGTACATCCCTGGGCACTATGGGACAATTTAGCACGGCCAATCCACCCTAACCTGTACATCCCTGGGCACTACGGGGACAATTTAGCATGGCCAATCCACCCTAACCTGCACATCCCTGGGCACTATGGGACAATTTAGCACGGCCAATCCACCCTAACCTGCACATCCCTGGACACTATGGGACAATTTAGCATGGCCAATCCACCCTAACCTGCACATCCCTCGGCACTATGGGACAATTTAGCACGGCCAATCCACCCTAACCTGTATATCCCTGGACCATATAGAGCAATTTTGCATGGCCAATCCAGCCAACGTGCACATCTTTGAACTGTGAGGGGGATCCCATGCAGACACAGGGAGAATATGTAAACCCCTGACAGGCAGTCACCCAAGGGTGGAATTCCAACCTGGGTCCCAGGCGCTGGGAGGCAGCAGTGCTAACCACTGAGGGACCATTCTGTGGGAAGCTAACTCCACCCATTGATGCAACGTTTATTGTCCCAACGTTCCCAAACTCCCCAAGGCCCCACAAGCTGGTTACTGGATTAGACATCCCTGTGCTGTTGGCTCAAAACCTCTCTTCTAAAGAATCTGGACAAAATGCGGCTGTTACATCGCTGCAGTGACCCTGAGCCCACTTCACACAGTGTCCCTGGTGCTCACTGATGTAATGTGACTCTGATTCAAGCTGCAGGGATATTCACAGCACTGTTTCCTAAACTGGCTCCAACTCCATGTTTGCCGTTTGCAGCCTCTCTCCTGACCCTTCCCAAATTCCAACTGCAGCAACATTGCAAACACCATCCCTTCAGCTGCCCGGGCCTTTGCAGGTTCTCACATTCCCCTCCCGGAATCTCTCGGACTCTCTGGGATTTGACTTATGAGGAGAGGACGGATAGGCTGGGACTTGTTTTACTGAAGCATAGGAGGCTGAGGAGTGACCTTGGAGAGGTTTAGAAAATCATGAGGGGAAAGGATAAGGTGAATGGGAGGCAACGTTTGAAAATTCCGGGCCCTGTTTTTAAGATGAGAGGAGAAAGATTTAAACAAAGACATAAGGGGCAAACCTTTTAAAAAGAGAATGGTTTGGATGTGGAATGATCAGCCAGAGGAAGTGGTGGGTGCGGGTACAGTTACAATGTTTAAGACATTTGTCTAAGGCCATGAATAAGAAATGTTTTAAGGGACATGGGCCAAGTGCAGGCAGGTGAGAATCGTTTCGATTGGGATTCTGGTCGTTGTGGACTATTTAGATCAAAGGGTCTGTTTCCATGCTGTATGGATGTATGATTGACATGACGATAGCCTTACACTGTGTTCCTGCCCCCACTCCCACTGCAGGTGGTCAGGCTAAAGGATGTCTTCCCCCACGGGACAGGGTTCGTCCTGGTCTTCGAGTACATGTTGAGTGACCTGTCCGAGGTGATCCGCAATTCTGACTGGCCCCTGACTGAGTCACAGGTTAAAGGTTACATGATGATGCTGCTGAAAGGGCTGGCATTCTGCCACCAGAACTCCATCATGCACAGGGTGAGAGACTGCCTCACTGTTACCCTCTCACAGGGTGGGAGACTGCCTCACTGTCCCCCTCATGCAGTTTTCTGCCTGTTTCGCTGTGATTATCTTCCCTGCTCCATCTACCTTCTTGTTTGACTCCATTTCCTCCTCTCTCGGCCTACCTCTCCCTCTCTCAGCCTCGCTCCATTTCTCATTCCACTATTGGAGGGTCCGTACTGAGGGAGTAGGTACTGTCGGAAGGTCAGTGCTGAGGGAGCGGTCCCTGTCAGAAGGTCAGTGCTGAGGGAGTGGGCACTGTCATAGGGTCAGTGCTGAGGGAGTGCCACACTGTCAGAGGGTCAGTGCTGAGGGAGTGCCGCACTGTCGGAGGGTCAGTGCTGAGGGAGTGCCGCACTGTCGGAGGGTCAGTGCTGAGGGAGTGCCGCACTGTCGGAGGGTCAGTGCTGAGGGAGTGGACAGTGTTGGATGGTCCGTGCTGAAGGGGAAGGCACGGTTTGAGCGTCAGTGCTGAGGGAGTGGGCACTGTCGGAGGGTCACTGATGAAGGAGCGCCAAACTGTCGGAGTGTCAGTGCTGAGAGGGCGCCGCCGTATCGGAAGGGTCAGTGTTGAGGGAGTGGGCATTATTGGATGGCCATTGCTGAGGGGGTGGACAGTGTTGGAGGGTCAGTACTGAGGGAGTGGGCATTATTGGATGGCCATTGCTGAGGGGGTGGACAGTGTTGGAGGGTCAGTGCTGCTGGACTGCCGCACTGTCAGAGGGTCTGTGCTGAGGGAGTTGGCACCATTGGAGGGTCTGTGTCAAGGGAGTGGGTTCTGTCAGAGGGTCAGTGCTGAGGGAGGCGGACACTGTTGGACTGGCAAGAGAGCACTTTGCCCCCCCAAGCCTAACTCTGTTTTTACCCCACCTGCTCTCTCTGCCCTTTCCCTTCTCTCTGATCCACCTCATTAATGCAAGTAGTTAAGATGTCGGAAGGTGGGACACTGTTTTGATCTGTCACTTGCCTCTTGTAGGACTTGAAGCCAGCAAACCTGCTCATCAGCTCGACGGGACACCTCAAAATTGCTGATTTTGGACTTGCCAGGGTTTTCTCCAATGAAGGTGACCGACTTTACAGCCATCAGGTGGCTACCCGGTGAGATAGAGGGAGAGGAAGTGTACATCCCTACAGACAGCACGAGGCCATTCAGCCCCTCCGGCCTGCTCCTTGATTTGTTACATTCATGACTGATCCCATTGCGACCACGATCCGTTTGCCCGTCTTCCCTTTTCCCTGTTGTGACCCTCGGCACCACCCTCCGTCGATCCAGAATTGACCTGATTCTCCACCTTTTGCGATATTCAGTGACCCTGCCTCCCACCGCTGTCCAGGGACAAGAATTCCACAGGCCAACGATCCTACATCTCGCCAATTCCCTCGTCGTCCGATCAGAGAGCGATGCAGCATGGGACAAGCCCATTCGGCCCGTCGACACTCTGATGCCTGTCAGAAAAGTCTCATGCTTGGCCACTCATGGCTGCATCTTCCGCAGTTGCTAAAAGTTCCTCCTTTGAGAATTCGAGCTGAAAATGTGTTGCTGGAAAAGCGCAGCAGGTCAGGCAGCATCCAAGAAACAGGAGGTTGACGTTTCGGGCATAAGCCCTTCTTCAGGAATGTTCCTGTTCCTTGGATGCTGCCTGACCTGCTGCGCTTTTCCAGCAACACATTTTCAGCTCTGATCTCCAGCATCTGCAGACCTCACTTTCTCCTTGTTCGAGAATTCATCTAATTTCCCCCCTCCCGGAAAGTTCCTGTTGAACTTGTTCCCCCTCTGTATCTCCTATTGGTTTTTTACTCCATTCCCCTCAATCCCCTTCTCCGTCCAGTCACTCAGCCTCCTGCTACTGAAAGCGATTCCTCCCCTCGCCCCCCCTCCCCTCACACAGCCTCAATCGAAAACCCCTTCATCACTCCAACCACCTTGACGGAATCTGCCCTCAGCCTCTCTGGTCTGAGAAGACTATGGGCTAATATTTCTGCCAGGCTGGCTCAGTTCTATCTTTTTATGTTCCCAAATCACAGGTGGTACCGAGCCCCAGAGCTGCTTTATGGAGCTCGTAAGTATGATGAAGGGGTGGATATTTGGTAAGTTATATAGTTCTCTGTTCGAGTATCCTTACTAATAAGGTTATGATTCATTCACCTTTGGACATTGGACAGGAGATAGGCAGAAAAGAAACCTCCCTCCCATTGTACCCTCAACCTCTCCCAGGGACAGGGACAGCACAGGGTTAGATACAGAGTAAAGCTCCCTCTACACTGTCCCCCATCAAACACTCCCAGGGACAGGGACAGCACGGGGTTAGATACAGAGTAAAAGACCCCTCTATACTGTCCTCCATCAAACTCTCCCAGGGACAGGGACAGCACGGGGTTAGATACAGAGTAAAGCTCTCTCTACACTGTCCTCCATCAAACTCTCCCAGGGACAGGGACAGCACAGGGTTAGATACAGAGTAAAGCTCCCTCTACACTGTCCTCCATCAAACACTCCCAGGGACAGGGACAGCACAGGGTTAGATACAGAGTAAAGCTCCCTCTACACTGTCCCCCATCAAACACTCCCAGGACAGGGACAGCACGGGGTTAGATACAGAGTAAAGCTCCCTCTACACTGTCCCCCATCAAACACTCCCAGGACTGGGACAGCACGGGGTTAGATCCAGAGTAAAGCTCCCTCTACACTGTCCCCCATCAAACACTCCCAGGACTGGGACAGCACGGGGTTAGATACAGAGTAAAGCTCCCTCTGCACCATCCCCCACCCCATCAAACTGTCTCAGAACAGGGACAGCACGGGGTTAGATACAGATTGAGCCGTTTGCTGGGAGGATTAGTGTGTGGGATTTTGCAGCCATGATGGGTGGTGGGGGGCGGTGGGGTTGGTGTCAGGGTAGTGTTGGTGCTGGGGTGGGTGGGTGGGGGCGGTGGGATTGGTGTTGTTGCCTGTGTGGGGGGTGGTGGTGGTGGTGGTGGTGCGGTGGTGTTGGTGCTGGTGCTGGGGTGAGGGTGAGGGCTGGTGTTGGTGCCGGGGAAGGGGGGCGTTGATGTTGGTGCCGTGGTGTGGGTGGGGGAGTGCCAGGGTGGTGGGTGGTGTTGGTGCCGAGGTGTGGGTGGAGGCAGTGCCAGGGTGGTGGGTGGTGTTGGTGCTGAGGTGTGGGGGGGGGGGGCGGTGGTGTTGGTGCTGCGGTGGGGGGGTGGGGTTGGTGCTGGGGTGGAGGGTGGTGCTGGTGGTGGTGGGGGGGCGGTGCCGGGGTGGTGGAGGGTCGGTGGTGTGGTGCCGGGGTGGGAATTGAGGTTGGTGCGGGGGTGGTTTTGGTGCAAGCGTGTGGGGTGGTGTTGGTGCCGAGGTGGGGGGGTGGTGTTGGGGTCAGAGTGGCGGGGAGTGTGTGTGCCGGGGTGGTGGGGGGTCTGGTGGTGTTGGTGCCGGGATGGTGGGGGCTGGTGGTGTTGGTGCAAGGTTGGGGGGTGGTGTGGGGGTGGTTTGATGGTGGTGTTGGTGCCAGGGTGGGGGGGACCATTGGTGGTGGTGCCGGGGTGGGGGGGCGATGGGGTTGGTGCCGAGGGGGGGTGGGCCGTTGGTGGTGGTGCTGGGGTGAGGGTGGTGTGTTGGTGCCGGGGTGGTGTTTGTGTGGTGCTGGGGTGGGGGCTGGTGTTGGTGCCGGGGTGATGGTGTTGGTGCCGTGGTGCGGGTGGAGTGGCGGTGGTGGTGGTGCTGGGGTGGGGGCGGTGGGGTTGCTGCCAGGGTGGGGTTGGTGCTGGGATGGGGGCGATGGGGTTGCTGCCAGGGTGGGGTTGGTGCTGGGGTGGGGGTGAAGGGGTTGCTGCCGGGGTGGGGTTGGTGCAGGGGTGGGACCGGTGGTGTTGGTGCAGGGGTGGGGACGATGGGGTTAGTGCTGGGGTGGGGGCGGTGGGGTTAGTGCGGGGGTGGGGTTGGTGCCGGGTGGGGTTGGTGCCGGGTGGTGTTGGTGCCGGGGTCTGGGACAGCCTCAGTGATTTCTCCCTCCCTCTCCAGGGCAGTGGGCTGCATCTTCGGGGAGCTCCTGAATAACTCGCCGCTGTTCCCAGGCGAGAATGACATTGAGCAGCTGTGCTGTGTTCTCAGAGTCCTGGGGACACCAAACGAGAGGATCTGGCCAGTAAGTCTCACTCGGCAGCGGTCAGCCTCGGTGCCAGCCCACTACAGGTTTCCCAGACCCCAAGCGGGAGACAAGGAGCATAAAATGCCTGGAGTTTAGCGAGTTAACCAGTGAGTGGTGCAGTATGCCTCCTGTTTCCGTGTGACAGGCTGGAGGAGGAGGGGCTGAATGGCCTCCTGTTCCTGTGTAACAGGCTGGGAGAGGGGGAGGGGCTGAATGGCCTCCTGTCCCTGTGTAACAGGCTGGAGGAGGAGGGGGCTGAATAGCCTCCTGTCCCTGTGTAACAGGCTGGGAGAGGGGGAGGGGCTGAATGGCCTCGTGTTCCTGTGTAACAGGCTGGAGGAGGAGGGGCTGAATGGCCTCCTGTTCCTGTGTAACAGGCTGGGAGAGGGGGAGGGGCTGAATGGCCTCGTGTTCCTGTGTAACAGGCTGGAGGAGGAGGGGCTGAATGGCCTCCTGTTCCTGTGTAACAGGCTGGAGGAGGAGGGGCTGAATGGCCTCCTGTCCCTGTGTGACAGGCTGGAGGGGGAGGGGCTGAATGGCCTCCTGTCCCTGTGTAACAGGCTGGAGGAGGAGGGGCTGAATGGCCTCGTGTCCCTGTGTAACAGGCTGGAGGAGGAGGGGCTGAATGGCCTCGTGTCCCTGTGTAACAGGCTGGAGGAGGGAGGGGCTGAATGGCCTCGTGTCCCTGTGTAACAGGCTGGAGGAGGAGGGGCTGAATGGCCTCGTGTCCCTGTGTAACAGGCTGGAGGAGGAGGGGCTGAATGGCCTCGTGTCCCTGTGTAACAGGCTGGAGGAGGAGGGGCTGAATGGCCTCGTGTCCCTGTGTAACAGGCTGGAGGAGGAGGGGCTGAATGGCCTCGTGTCCCTGTGTAACAGGCTGGAGGAGGGAGGGGCTGAATGGCCTCCTGTCCCTGTGTAACAGGCTGGAGGAGGAGGGGCTGAATGGCCTCGTGTCCCTGTGTAACAGGCTGGAGGAGGAGGGGCTGAATGGCCTCATGTCCCTGTGTAACAGGCTGGAGGAGGGTAGGGGATGGAGGAAGGGTGATGATCCTATCACATTGTAACTGAGGCCCTGTGAGGCGTCACAGGAACTCGTTGTGAGATCAATCCGCCCCTTGAGCCTGGAGCCCCAGTGGCTCGGCTGATGTGTGTCTGAACTCCACCGACCTACCTCAGCTCTGTCACCTTTAATCTCACTGGCATAACAACACCTCAGGTTTAACTCTGACGGACAGAGCTCAGGTTTAACTCTGACCGACAGAGCTCAGGTTTAACTCTGACAGACAGAGCTCAGGTTTAACTCTGAGGGACAGAGCTCAGGTTTAACTCTGACCGACAGAGCTCAGGTTTAACTCTGAGGGACAGAGCTCAGGTTTAACTCTGACGGACAGAGCTCAGGTTTAACTCTGACCGACAGAGCTCAGGTTTAACTCTGACCGACAGAGCTCAGGTTTAACTCTGACCGACAGAGCTCAGGGTTAACTCTGACAGACAGAGCTCAGGTTTAACTCTGACCGACAGAGCTCAGGTTTAACTCTGACGGACAGAGCTCAGGTTTAACTCTGACCGACAGAGCTCAGGTTTAACTCTGACCGACAGAGCTCAGGTTTAACTCTGACAGACAGAGCTCAGGTTTAACTCTGACAGACAGAGCTCAGGTTTAACTCTGAGGGACAGAGCTCAGGTTTAACTCTGACGGACAGAGCTCAGGTTTAACTCTGAGGGACAGAGCTCAGGTTTAACTCTGAGGGACAGAGCTCAGGTTTAACTCTGACCGACAGAGCTCAGGTTTAACTCTGAGGGACAGAGCTCAGGTTTAACTCTGAGGGACAGAGCTCAGGTTTAACTCTGACCGACAGAGCTCAGGTTTAACTCTGACGGACAGAGCTCAGGTTTAACTCTGAGGGACACAGCTCAGGTTTAACTCTGACCGACAGAGCTCAGGTTTAACTCTGACGGACAGAGCTCAGGTTTAACTCTGAGGGACACAGCTCAGGTTTAACTCTGACCGACAGAGCTCAGGTTTAACTCTGACGGACAGAGCTCAGGTTTAACTCTGACGGACAGAGCTCAGGTTTAACTCTGTCCGACAGAGCTCAGGTTTAACTCTGACGGACAGAGCTCAGGTTTAACTCTGAGGGACAGAGCTCAGGTTTAACTCTGACCAACAGAGCTCAGGTTTAACTCTGAGGGACAGATCTCAGGTTTAACTCTGAGGGACAGATCTCAGGTTTAACTCTGAGGGACAGAGCTCAGGTTTAACTCTGACGGACAGAGCTCAGGTTTAACTCTGAGGGACAGAGCTCAGGTTTAACTCTGAGGGACAGAGCTCAGGTTTAACTCTGACCGACAGAGCTCAGGTTTAACTCTGACCGACAGAGCTCAGGTTTAACTCTGACCGACAGAGCTCAGGTTTAACTCTGACCGACAGAGCTCAGGTTTAACTCTGACCGACAGAGCTCAGGTTTAACTCTGATGGACAGAGCTCAGGTTTAACTCTGACCGACAGAGCTCAGGTTTAACTCTGACGGACAGAGCTCAGGTTTAACTCTGACCGACAGAGCTCAGGTTTAACTCTGAGGGACAGAGCTCAGGTTTAACTCTGAGGGACAGAGCTCAGGTTTAACTCTGACGGACAGAGCTCAGGTTTAACTCTGAGGGACAGAGCTCAGGTTTAACTCTGAGGGACAGAGCTCAGGTTTAACTCTGACGGACAGAGCTCAGGTTTATCTCTGACCGACAGAGCTCAGGTTTAACTCTGACCGACAGAGCTCAGGTTTAACTCTGACGGACAGAGATCAGGTTTAACTCTGAGGGACAGAGCTCAGGTTTAACTCTGACCGACAGAGCTCAGGTTTAACTCTGACAGACAGAGCTCAGGTTTAACTCTGACGGACAGAGCTCAGGTTTAACTCTGACGGACAGAGCTCAGGTTTAACTCTGACCGACAGAGCTCAGGTTTAACTCTGAGGGACAGAGCTCAGGTTTAACTCTGACCGACAGAGCTCAGGTTTAACTCTGACAGACAGAGCTCAGGTTTAACTCTGACCGACAGAGCTCAGGTTTAACTCTGACGGACAGAGCTCAGGTTTAACTCTGAGGGACAGAGCTCAGGTTTAACTCTGACGGACAGAGCTCAGGTTTAACTCTGACCGACAGAGCTCAGGTTTAACTCTGACCGACAGAGCTCAGGTTTAACTCTGAGGGACAGAGCTCAGGTTTAACTCTGAGGGACAGAGCTCAGGTTTAACTCTGACCGACAGAGCTCAGGTTTAACTCTGACCGACAGAGCTCAGGTTTAATTCTGACCGACAGAGCTCAGGTTTAACTCTGACGGACAGAGCTCAGGTTTAACTCTGACGGACAGAGCTCAGGTTTAACTCTGACGGACAGAGCTCAGGTTTAACTCTGACCGACAGAGCTCAGGTTTAACTCTGAGGGACAGAGCTCAGGTTTAACTCTGAGGGACAGAGCTCAGGTTTAACTCTGACGGACAGAGCTCAGGTTTAACTCTGACGGACAGAGCTCAGGTTTAACTCTGACGGACAGAGCTCAGGTTTAACTCTGACCGACAGAGCTCAGGTTTAACTCTGAGGGACAGAGCTCAGGTGCAACAGTGCCCACTCCCTCAGCACTGACCCTCCCTCAGTGCCAACTCCGTCAGCACTGTCCCTCCGACAGTGCCCACTCCCTCAGCACTGACCCTCTGACAGTGCCCACTCCCTCAGCACTGACCCTCTGACAGTGTGGCACTCCCTCAGCACTGACCCTCTGACAGTGCGGCACTCCCTCAGCACTGACCTTCTGACAGTGCCCACTCCCTCAGCATTGACCCTCTGACAGTGCCCACTCCCTCAGCACTGACTCTCTGACAGTGCCCACTCCCTCAGCACTGACCCTCTGACAGTGCCCACTCCCTCAGCACTGACCCTCTGACTGTGCCCACTCCCTCAGCACTGACCCTCTGACTGTGCCCACTCCCTCAGCACTGACCTTCTGACAGTGCCCACTCCCTCAGCACTGACCCTCCTACAGTGCAGCACTTCCTCAGCACTGACCCTCTGACAGTGCGGCACTCCCTCAGCACTGACCCTCTGACAGTGTGGCACTCCCTTAGCACTGACCCTCTGACAGTGCGGCACTCCCTCAGCACTGACCCTACAATAGTGCAGAGCTCCCTCAGCACTGACCCTCCGACAGTGCCCACTCCCTCAGCACTGACCCTCCGACAGGGCCCACTCCCTCAGCACTGACCCTCTGACAGTGCCCACTCCCTCAGCACTGACCCTCTGACAGTGCCCACTCCCTCAGCACAGACCCTCCGACAGTGCCCACTCCCTCAGCACTGACCCTCTGACAGTGCCCACTCCCTCAGCACTGACCCTACAATAGTGCAGAGCCCCCTCAGCACTGACCCTCTGACAGTTGACCCTCTGACAGTGTGGCACTCCCTCAGCACTGATCATCTAACTGTGCCCACTCCCTCAGCACTGACCCTCCGACAGTGCCCACTCCCTCAGCACTGACCCTCCGACAGTGCCCACTCCCTCAGCACTGACCCTCCGACAGGGCCCACTCCCTCAGCACTGACCCTCTGACAGTGCCCACTCCCTCAGCACAGACCCTCCGACAGTGCCCACTCCCTCAGCACTGACCCTCTGACAGTGCCCACTCCCTCAGCACTGACCCTCTGACAGTGCCCACTCCCTCAGCACTGACCCTCCGACAGGGCCCACTCCCTCAGCACTGACCTTCTGACAGTGCCCACTCCCTCAGCACTGACCCTCTGACAGTGCCCACTCCCTCAGCACTGACCCTCCGACAGTGCCCACTCCCTCAGCACTGACCCTCCGACAGTGCCCACTCCCTCAGCACTGACCCTCCGACAGTGCCCACTCCCTCAGCACTGACCCTCCGACAGGGCCCACTCCCTCAGCACTGACCTTCTGACAGTGCCCACTCCCTCAGCACTGACCCTCTGACAGTGCCCACTCCCTCAGCACAGACCCTCCGACAGTGCCCACTCCCTCAGCACTGACCCTCCGACAGTGCCCACTCCCTCAGCGCTGACCCTCCGACAGTGCCCACTCCCTCAGTGCTGAGACTGGGAGTAAAAGTGTTGAACTGACCTACAAGACACAAGCCTCAAGTCACCATTGTTTTGTAATCCATCGTTTTACTTTAACAACAGATTTCCTAAAACGTTTATCCTTAACGTAAACCAAAGTGGGACTCAATCCGTCATTGTCTCCCAGGTGGGAGTAACAGTGTGACCATTGAGCATCGCTTGGATTATATGTGGCACTCCTTCTGCACTGACCCTTTCGGCTGCTCATTGGTTAGCACTGCTGCCTCACAGCACCAGGGACCCAGATGTGATTCCCACCTCAGGTGACTGTCTGTGTGGAGTTTGCACATTCTCCCCGTGTCTGTGTGGGTTTCCTCCGGGTGCTCCGGTTTCCTCCCACAATCCAAAGATGAGCAGGATAGGTGAATTGGCCATGCTAAATTGCCCATAGTGTTAGGTGCATTAGTCAGAGGGAAATGGGTCTGGGTGGGTTACTCTTCGGAGGGCCGAAGGGCCTGTTTCCACAGTGTAGGGAATCTAATGTAGAGTTCAAAATCCTTCACTAACCTCTCGCTCCTCAATTGCTCCCCCTCCCCCTCACCACCAATGTGCTAGGAAATTACCGAACTGCCGGATTACAACAAGATCACTTTCAAGGAGAATCCTCCCATCCCATTGGAACACGTTGTCCCAGACGCCTCACCCGAGGCAGTGGATCTACTGAAACGCTTCCTGGTTTACCCCTCCAAGCAGAGGGTCAGTGCAGCTGAGGTGAGCAGCAGCCAGCTTCTCCTCCCGAATCCCCCTCCTCCTCTTCCTGCACCCCTGTCCAGCCCACCTGGGCCTTCACACTCTCCTCTGGCTCATCTCTGAGGCCAACAGGAAGACCACCTCGCTCGCAGGATCTGGGACATGGGCCACGCTGCAGGCTAGTTTTAAAATCAAATGGCAACTGGAGTTTGTTTACACAGGGATAAGGTCTAATAGCGAAAAAAAACCACCATTAAACTCCGATCAGGCCATGGTGAGAAATCTCACCATGAGTACTCTGTATTGTTCGGGTCTCCGTATCCAACATGGAATACAGCCCACAGTCCCAGTCCCTATAATCCCACATGGAATACTGCGCACAGTCCCAGTCCCTATAATCCCACATGGAATACAGCCCACAGTCCCTATAATCCCACATGGAATATTGCGCGCAGTCCTAGTCTCTATAATCCCACATGGAATACTGCCCACAGTCCCAGTCTATATAATCCCACATGGAAAACTGCGCACAGTCCCAGCCCCTATAATCCCACATGGAATACAGCCCACAGTCCCTATAATCCCACATGGAATATTGCGCACAGTCCCAGTCCCTATAGTCCCACATGGAATACAGCCCACAGTCCCAGCTCCTATAATCCCACATGGAATACAGCCCACAGTCCCTATAATCCCACATGGAATACTGTGCACAGACCCAGCCCCTATAATCACACATGGAATACTGCGCACAGACCCAGTCCTTATAGTCCCACATGGAATACAGCCCACAGTCCCAGTACCTACAATCCCACATGGAATACAGCCCACAGTCCCAGTCCCTATAATCCCACATGGAATACTGCGCACAGTCCCAGTCCCTATAATCCCACTTGGAATACAGCCCACAGTCCCAGTCCCTATAATCCCACTCGGAATACTGCGCACAGTCCCAGTCCCTATAGTCCCACATGGAATACAGCCCACAATTCCAGTCCCTATAATCCCACATGGAATACAGCCCACAGTCCAGGTCCCTATAATCCCACTTGGAATACTGCACACTGTTCTGGTCCCCACGTCCCACTCAGAATACTGCACACTGTTCTGGTCCGTGAATCCCACTCGGAATACTGCACACTGTTCTGGTCCCCATGTTCCACTTGGAATACTGCACACTGTTCTGGTCCCCATGAATCCCACTAGGAATACTGCACAATGTTCTGGTCCCCATGTCCCACTCGGAATACTGCACACTGTTCTGGTCCATGAATCCCACTCGGAATACTGCACACTGTTCTGGTCCGTGAATCCCACTCGGAATACTGCACACTGTTCTGGTCCCCATGTCCCACTCGGAATACTGCACACTGTTCTGGTCCGTGAATCCCACTCGGAATACTGCACACTGTTCTGGTCCCCATGTCCCACTCGGAATACTGCACACTGTTCTGGTCCATGAATCCCACTCGGAATACTCCACACTGTTCTGGTCCCCATGTCCCACTCAGAATACTGCACACTGTTCTGGTCCCCATGAATTCCACTAGGAATACTGCACACTGTTCTGGTCCCCATGTCCCACTCGGAATACTGCAACTGTTCTGGTCCCCATATCCCATGCGGAATACTGCACACTGTTCTGGTCCCCACGTCCCACTCGGAATACTGCACACTGTTCTGGTCCCCATGTCCCACTCGGAATACTGCACACTGTTCTGGTCCCCATGAATTCCACTAGGAATACTGCACACTGTTCTGGTCCCCACGTCCCACTCGGAATACTGCACACTGTTCTGGTCCCCATGTCCCACTCGGAATACTGCACACTGTTCTGGTCCATGAATCCCACTCGGAATACTCCACACTGTTCTGGTCCCCATGTCCCACCCGGAATACTGCACACTGTTCTGGTCCATGAATCTCACTCGGAATACTGCACACTGTTCTAGTCCATGAATCTCACTCGGAATACTGCACACTGTTCTAGTCCATGAATCCCACTCGGAATACTGCACACTGTTCTAGTCCATGAATCTCACTCGGAATACTGCACACTGTTCTGGTCCCCATGAATTCCACTAGGAATACTGCACACTGTTCTGGTCCCCATGTCCCACTCGGAATACTGCACACTGTTCTGGTCCATGAATCCCACTCGGAATACTGCACACTGTTCTGGTCCCACATCCCACTCGGAATACTGCACACTGTTCTGGTCCCCACGTCCCACTCGGAATACCGCACACTGTTCTAATCCGTGAATCTCACTCGGAATACTGCACACTGTTCTGGTCCCCATGTCCCACTCGGAATACTGCACACTGTTCTGGTCCCATGTCCCACTCGGAATACTGCACACTGTTCTGGTCCATGAATCCCACTCGGAATACTGCACACTGTTCTAGTCCATGAATCTCACTCGGAATACTGCACACTGTTCTGGTCCCCATGTCCCACTCGGAATACTGCACACTGTTCTAGTCCGTGAATCTCACTCGGAATACTGCACACTGTTCTGGTCCATGAATCCCACTCGGAATACTGCACACTGTTCTGGTCCCCATGTCCCACTCGGAATACTACACACTGTTCTGGTCCATGCACCCACTAGGAATACTGCACACTGTTCTGGTCCGTGAATCCCACTCGGAATACTGCACACTGTTCTGGTCCCACATCCCACTCGGAATACTGCACACTGTTCTAGTCCCCATGTCCCACTCGGAATACTGCACACTGTTCTGGTCCACATATCCCACTTGGAATACTGCACACTGTTCTGGTTCCCATGTCCCACTCGGAATACTGCACACTGTTCTGGTCCCCATGTCCCACTCGGAATGCTGCACACTGTTCTGGTCCCCATGTTCCACCCGGAATACTGCACACTGTTCTGGTCCGTGAATCTCACTCGGAATACTGCGCACTGTTCTGGTCCCCACGTCCCACTCGGAATACCGCACACTGTTCTAATCCGTGAATCTCACTCGGAATACTGCACACTGTTCTGGTCCCCATGTCCCACACGGAATACTGCACACTGTTCAGGTCCCCACGTCCCACTCGGAATACTGCACACTGTTCTGGTCCCATGTCCCACTCGGAATACTGCACACTGTTCTGGTCCATGAATCCCACTCGGAATATTGCACACTGTTCTGGTCCCCATGTCCCACTCGGAATACTGCACACTGTTCTGGTCCATGAATCCCACTCGGAATACTGCACACTGTTCTAGTCCGTGAATCTCACTCGGAATACTGCACACTGTTCTGGTCCCCATGTCCCACTCGGAATACTGCACACTGTTCTAGTCCGTGAATCTCACTCGGAATACTGCACACTGTTCTGGTCCATGAATCCCACTCGGAATACTGCACACTGTTCTGGTCCCCATGTCCCACTCGGAATACTACACACTGTTCTGGTCCCATGTCCCACTCGGAATACTGCACACTGTTCTGGTCCATGAATCCCACTCGGAATATTGCACACTGTTCTGGTCCCCATGTCCCACTCGGAATACTGCACACTGTTCTGGTCCATGAATCCCACTCGGAATACTGCACACTGTTCTAGTCCGTGAATCTCACTCGGAATACTGCACACTGTTCTGGTCCCCATGTCCCACTCGGAATACTGCACACTGTTCTAGTCCGTGAATCTCACTCGGAATACTGCACACTGTTCTGGTCCATGAATCCCACTCGGAATACTGCACACTGTTCTGGTCCCCATGTCCCACTCGGAATACTACACACTGTTCTGGTCCATGCACCCACTAGGAATACTGCACACTGTTCTGGTCCGTGAATCCCACTCGGAATACTGCACACTGTTCTGGTCCCACATCCCACTCGGAATACTGCACACTGTTCTAGTCCCCATGTCCCACTCGGAATACTGCACACTGTTCTGGTCCACATATCCCACTTGGAATACTGCACACTGTTCTGGTTCCCATGTCCCATTCGGAATACTGCACACTGTTCTGGTCCCCATGTCCCACTCGGAATGCTGCACACTGTTCTGGTCCCCATGTTCCACCCGGAATACTGCACACTGTTCTGGTCCGTGAATCTCACTCGTAATACTGCGCACTGTTCTGGTCCCCACGTCCCACTCGGAATACCGCACACTGTTCTAATCCGTGAATCTCACTCGGAATACTGCACACTGTTCTGGTCCCCATGTCCCACACGGAATACTGCACACTGTTCAGGTCCCCACGTCCCACTCGGAATACTGCACACTGTTCTGGTCCCATGTCCCACTCGGAATACTGCACACTGTTCTGGTCCATGAATCCCACTCGGAATATTGCACACTGTTCTGGTCCCCATGTCCCACTCGGAATACTGCACACTGTTCTGGTCCATGAATCCCACTCGGAATACTGCACACTGTTCTAGTCCGTGAATCTCACTCGGAATACTGCACACTGTTCTGGTCCCCATGTCCCACTCGGAATACTGCACACTGTTCTAGTCCGTGAATCTCACTCGGAATACTGCACACTGTTCTGGTCCCCATGTCCCACTCGGAATGCTGCACACTGTTCTGGTCCCCATGTCCCACCCGGAATACTGCACACTGTTCTAGTCCGTGAATCCCACTCGGAATACTGCACACTGTTCTGGTCCCCATGTCCCACTCGGAATGCTGCACACTGTTCTGGTCCCCATGTCCCACTCGGAATACTGCACACTGTTCTAGTCCGTGAATCCCACTCGGAATACTGCACACTGTTCTGGTCCCCATGTCCCACTCGGAATGCTGCACACTGTTCTGGTCCCCATGTCCCACCCGGAATACTGCACACTGTTCTGGTCCGTGAATCTCACTCGGAATACTGCACACTGTTCTGGTCCCCACGTCCCACTCGGAATACTGCACACTGTTCTGGTCCACAAATCCCACTCAGAATACTGCACACTGTTCTGGTCCGTGAATCTCACTCGGAATACTGCACACTGTTCTGGTCCCCATGTCCCACTCGGAGTACTGCACACTGTTCTGGTCCCCACGTCCCACTCGGAATACTGCACACTGTTCTAGTCCGTGAATCTCACTCGGAATACTGCACACTGTTCTGGTCCCCACGTCCCACTCGGAATACTGCACACTGTTCTGGTCCACATATCCCACTCGGAATACTGCACACTGTTCTAGTCCATGAATCTCACTCGGAATACTGCACACTGTTCTGGTCCCCATGTCCCACTAGGAATACTGCACACTGTTCTGGTCCATGAATCCCACTCGGAATACTGCACACTGTTCTGGTCCCCATGTCCCACTCGGAATACTGCAACTGTTCTGGTACCCATATCCCATGCGGAATACTGCACACTGTTCTGGTCCCCACGTCCCACTCGGAATACTGCACACTGTTCTGGTCCCCACGTCCCACTCGGAATACCGCACACTGTTCTGGTCCCCATGTCCCACTCGGAATACTGCATACTGTTCTGGTCCATGAATCCCACTCGGAATACTGCACACTGTTCTGGTTCCAATATTCCACTCGGAATACTGCACACTGTTCTGGTCCCCATGTCCCAGTAGGAATACTGCACACTGTTCTGGTTCCCACGTCCCACTCGGAATACTGCACACTGTTCTGGTCCATGAATCCCACTCGGAATACTGCACACTGTTCTGGTCCCCACGTCCCACTCGGAATACTGCACACTGTTCTGGTCCATGAATCCCACTCGGAATACTGCACACTGTTCTGGTCCCCATGTCCACTCGGAATACTGCACACTGTTCTGGTTCCAATATTCCACTCGGAATACTGCACACTGTTCTGGTTCCCATTGTCCCACTCGGAATACTGCACATTGTTCTGGTCCCCATGTCCCACTAGGAATACTGCACACTGTTCTGGTTCCCATTGTCCCACTCGGAATACTGCACACTGTTCTGGTCCCCACGTCCCACTCGGAATACTGCACACTGTTCCAACAATGTAATTTTATTGTAAGGAATTGAGTGGCAGTTTAATAGGGGAAAGGAACGTGAGGGTGACAGATTGGAATGTTGGGTTGGGGATTGAGACTCTGAGTCCAATCCGCGAGATCTTCCTGATCAGGAGAGTAGTCCTGAGGGGCGGAAAGGCACCTCCTGCTTCACATCCAGCTGCTCTTTTAAAACGATGGAGCGGGTTTGATTGAGCAAACGTGAGAAATGTTTCCACGAGTGAGGGATGGGGATGGGAGCCGGCAGTGCCCGTCACTCACAGGGTCAGCCGATAGTTGGCACCAGGGTTCCACAGAACCACTCAGAGTGTGCCCACCGCCGACCGGCCTGCACTGACCTCAAAGGCACACGCCCCGTGGGATCTGGTAGGTAGGAACCAGGCCAGGCCATCACAATCAAAGCCTGACAGATGTGTTCCCTCCTTTTCACCCCTCCAGGCTCTCCTGCACCCGTATTTCTTCAAGGAGCCGCTGCCTGCCCACCACTCGGAGCTGCCGATCCCGCAGCGGGCAGGCAGGAAGACCCTGCAGCATCAGCACGAGTTCCACATCGAGCAGCCCCTTGTGGAGTCAGTGACTGACCCGGACCTCATCTCCTGTCACGCCCGGCTCCAGTGACACCACCGTCGTACTGGGAGAGAATGGGGCTGCTGTTCCCCTTTTTATAGACTGCCTGCTTCATTCGAGAGAGCGGAGTGCTGTCACTCTGCAACCTGTCTTTCAGGATTATTGTAATAAAACACGAGACTAACGATTGAGCCCGAGTTGTGGAAGGAGATACTGGGGGACATGTATCTTGGCCAAAGGGGTCAGGTTTTAAATGCCTTCAAGGAAGAGAGGGGGGAGGCCATTCTCGAGCTGACTGCATTGCTCTGTGCTGGTCTGGCTCCCAGGTTTCAGTGTCCCCAGACTGACTGCGTCTGTTTGTGTTAGCACTGCCTTCCTAACCTGCATGGCCTCTTTCAGTGACTTGTATATCTACAATCCTCTGCTCTGCTGCCCCATTTAGACATCTTTTGGTTACTTTCTGGGCTGCAAATAACATGGGGACCTTTTTCGCAACCATCAGATAACACTATTTTGAGTCAGTTTTGTAAATGATCTCTTGCTAATTCCACTCTCTGATTCTCAGTAGAGCTCATTTCTAACGTGACACCCACTGAAATCTCTTAATAGTTTCTTTCTGGTTTCAGAAAGCTTCAGATGGTTCCTTGTGTCTACTTCAAAATCTAAGTCACCTCGCTCTTTATTAATTTCTGTACCAGCAGCATAACCCTCTGGTTGATTTCATTTAAAAAAAACATGTTCCCTTCTCCATCCTCCAAAATACCAAGGGAGTTTCCTGTCGCCAGTCTCACCTCGGAAGGTCTCTGCAGAGTTTGTTGTCTGTCGTCTTGCTGTAGTGGGGTCACCCTGTCTCCATTAACCCCCCCCTGCCTCACACTCTTACCTCTGCACATTCTTCCTCCTCTGATTAATGGTTCAATTCCTTCCCAAAAACCTCCTTCCTCCTCTCCCACATTCTCAGGCCACGTGAAACACTTTTCTTTCTTTTCAGCCGATCTCTTGTCTATCAACCCTTCCACCAACAAGAACAATTTTTTCTCCCACATTCTATGCTGTCTGAGCCCTCCCACCCTGACCACGCACAGTTCTCCCCCTTGGCACCTCAGACCAGAGGTCTGAGTATCTAATACTGAACTACGGAATCTATCGTCCCAACACACACACACACACACAAACCTGCATTAGACCATCATTTCAATGAGCCACCACACACTACAGCACTGAGGGACTACAAAGAGCAGATGCAAACCTCCTATATAGCGTTTTCAAAAGGTACAAGTACCCAATCCCATGATTTCTCAGCAACAAACCCAAACAAGCAGACAAAACGCGCCCAGAAATCCTAACCACTCTCCCCTACATCAGAGACATCTTGGAAATGACTGCCAGACTACTCAGACCCCTTGGCATCATGGTAGCCCACAAAGCCACCAACACACTAAAACAGCAGCTAATGAACTTGAAAGACCCTATACAGACAACAAGCAAAATGAAAGTCATTTACAAAATCCCTTGCAAGAACTGTAACAAACACTACATTGGACAAATGGGCAGAAAACTAGCCACCAGGATACATGAACATCAACTAGCCACAGATATGACCCACTAACACTAGTATCCTTACATACAGATGAGGAAGGACACCATTTCGACTGGGATAACACACCCATCCTAGGACAGGCCAAACAGAGACACGCACAAGAATTTCTAGTAGCATAGCATTCCAACCGGAACTCTATCAACAAACACATTGACTTGGATCCCATCTACCACCCTCTGAAAAAAATAACCAGAAACACAAAACAGATAAATGGAAAGCAGGGCATAACACCAGCGCTTCACAGGAGTCTTCCTGATGAAGTTACCTAGTACGGTGACAAAATGTCTGATAATAAACCTTACAGCTCAGCGAGCAAACGTATGTCCAGAACCTTAATCTGAGCTACAAATCTTCTCAAAACTCGCTACAGCCCCTGGTCCTCACCGATCTTCGGATGCAACACATCATCCTCCAACATTTCTGCCAACTACAAACAGACCCCACCACCATGGATATATTCTCCTCCCCATCCCTATCTGTGTTCTGGAGAGACCATTCCCTCCATGACTCCCTTGTAAAGGTCCACACCCCCCCCCAACAACCCACCCTCCACTCCTGGCACCTTTCCCACCACCGCAAGAAGCGCAAAACCTGCGCCCATACCTCTCCCTTGAGCTCTAAGGCCCCAAGGGATCTTTCCACATCTGACAGAAACTTACCTGTACTTTAACACAAATCAACTACTATGTCTGTTGCTCTAGAAATGGGTATCCTCTACATTGGGGAGACGAGACACCGACTTGTGGAACATTTCAGAGAACATCTCTGAAGCACAAGCACTAAACATCCCCACCACCCTGTGGCCGAGCACTTTAACACCCCTTCCCACTCTGCCTGGGACATGCAAGTCCTCAGCCTCCTACACCGCCAAACTCTAGCCACCCGACACCTGGAGGAAGAATGCTTCATCTTCCGCCTTGGGACCCTCCAACCACAAGGGATCAATGTGGATTTCACCAGTTTCCTCCTTTCCCCTCCTCTCACCTTATCCCAGATCCAACCTCCCAACTTGGCACCTCTTGAACTGTCCTACCTGTTCATCTTCCTTCTCACCTATCCACTCCACCCTCCACTCTGACCTATCACCTTCACCCCCACCTTCACCTACCTATTGCATTCTCAGCTACCTTCCCCCCAGCACCACCCACCCCCTCCCATTTATCTCTCAGCCCTCTTGGGTCACCTCGTCATTCCTGATGAAGAGCATATGCCTGACTCTTTTCCTCGGATGCTGCGATTCTGATCTGCAGTCCTCACTTTCTCCTCCTCCTGGTCCCAATTTCCCTTTGGCTTGTTTTGATCCACTGCAGCCCAGCCATCTCGGAAGCCTATTGAGAGTCACCCACGTTGTTGCGTGGCCTGGTATCCCATGTAGGCACTGACTTGGTAAGCATAACCGATTTCCTCCTCCCTCTGTCGGGCACCAGTGATTCACATGCGCTCTTGGATTAGATTCCCTACAGTGTGGAAACAGGCCCATCGGCCCAACCAGTCCACACCGACCCTCCGAAGAGTAACCCACCCAGACCCATTTCCTTCTAACTAATGCACCTAACACTATGGACAAGTTAGCGTGGCCAATTCACCTGACTGGCACATCTTTGGATTGTGGGGGGGAAACTGGAGCACCCGGAGGAAACCCACACAGACACGGGGAGAATGTGCAAACTCCACACAGTTGCCCGAGGCTGGAATCAAACCCGGGTCCCTGGCGCTGTGAGGCAGCAGTGCTAACCACTGACCCACCGTGCTGCCCTAATGATGATTGATGAGCGTTGTCACGGTTGCCATTACCGAGACTCTCAATCCCTGATTTAATGATCCTCACCAGACTGCCATGCTGGGATTTGGACTTGCATCCTCACAGCATTAGCCCCCACTATTCCAGCAATGTTACCAGTCTCCTTCAAGGCTGGAAACATTCATGGGCTCTCCACAACAGCCCGCGAGGGAAATCAATGTGGAGGAGGTAGACAGTGACGGGGCCTAAATAGGAGAGCAAGGCTATGGTGGGAGTGGAAAGTGTATCTCCAGATTACCTCTGGATTACTTGTCCAGTGACATAATCACTACCTTTCCCTCTCCCTCCCTGATAGCCTAGTTCATTCGAGGGGATGTGCTCAACATTGGCTGATGCCAGTATTTATTTTCCATCCCCAACTTCCCAGAGGAGAGTCACATGCAGGCCAGACTGGGTAAGGATAGCAGAGCTTCCCTTTCCTTGGCCTTTCAAGAACATTCACCCTGAGCCTTTTGTTGAATTTAAATTTCACCATCAGTTCACGTTCAATCCAAGGTCCCAAGAACCTTGGGAGTTCTGGACTGACATTCACCACGATGTCACCACCACCACCACCACCTCCTCCTCCTAAAGGAAGATGAATACTCCTTTTCTCTCATCTTCAGGCCAGGGAAGTGAATGGTTATTGCAACTCCAGAGCTTAGCTGACACGATAGGGTTAAGCCTGGCCACTCCCTTGAGACCACTTATGACTTTCTGAGCTCTGGGCGTGAGGCAGTTTCTGGGTGTCTTCAGCAGAAGACTGATTCCTCAGAAATGCCCTTATCTCTTTGGTGCAGACCTTCCAGCTCTGTTTGCAGACTGAGCAAGTGTGTGAGCAAAGAGCTGGTAAGTGCTGGGGAGGCTGGTGCAGAGGGATGTAACAGTCCGGTGCAAGACTTAACAGTGGATCAAGCCTGCTGAATAAAGCACACAAAGCAAGAGTGAGAAGGTCAAGAAAGAAGGCAGAGAGTCAGGAAAGGGGCCTCGTTTCTTGTCTCGCATCTGAAGCTGCAGGGTCTTGGTACAAACCAAGGTCCCATGCAGTGTGCTGGTTGGCAGTGGCTAGAAAATAGGAAAATACTCCCAGCATGGGGTTAGACAGAGAGTAAAGCACCCCCCTCTTTACTCTAGAAAATGCACTTTCTTTCAAATGGAAAGTTTTCCCTACACAAATCCTGTCAGGCAGCACAGGATTAAATACAGCGTAAAGCATCCTCTATACTATCCCCCATCAAACACTCCCAGGACAGGGACAGCATGGGGTCAGCTACAGAGTAAAGCTCCCTCTACACTGTCCCCCATCAAACACTCCCAGGGACAGGAACTGCACGGGGTTAGATACAGAGTAAAGCTCCCTCTACACTGTCCCCATCAAACACTCCCAGGACAGGGACAGCCTGGGGTTAGATACAAAGTAAATCTCCCTCTATACTATCCCCATCAAACACACCCAGGGACAAAATGGGGTTAGATACAGAGTAAAGTTCCCTCTACACTATTCCCCATCAAACACTCCCAGGACGGGGCCAGCACGGGGTTAGATACAGAGTAAAGTTCCCTCTACACTATTCCCCATCAAACACTCCCAGGACGGGGCCAGCATGGGGTTCGATACAGAGTAAAGCTCCCTCTACACTGTTCCCCCATCAAACACTCCCAGGATAGGGACAGTGCGGGGTTAGATACAGAGTACAGCTCCCTCTACACTGTCCCCCATCAAACACTCCCAGGATAGGGACAGTGCGGGGTTAGATACAGAGTAAAGCTCCCTCTACACTGTCCCCCCATCAAACACTCCCAGGATAGGGACAGTGCGGGGTTAGATACAGAGTAAAGCTCCCTCTACACTGTCCCCCATCAAAACTCAGCCTTGAATAGATTCACTGACCTGACCCCTGTGTGGAGTGTTAATCCCAATGACTCTCCACTCTCAGAGAGAAGACATTCTTCCTCAGCACTGCCCTCAATAGGAGACCCCTCATTCTGAAACCGTCTCCTCCCTTGTTCTATATTTCCTAGCTTGTGTGGGGGATGAAACATCCTCTCAGCACCCATCTCCTCAGGTACATTTCAAAGCGAACACCTCCTCATTTTTGTTAGAAATCTGATAGAGAGACAGGCCTAACCTCTCCTTGGAAGACAGACCCTTTCATTCCAGCTAAGGGAAGCTTCTCTGCAGTACCTGACAGCACAAGTCTATCCATCCTTCAGTGAGGACTCTTAGCAACATCCCGTACAGTTGGGGGCAAAATTCCTTGACGGTTATACTCTGTTCCCCCTCGGGAGAATGTTTACCTTTGTAATTACACACTGAACACGCGGGGCAACAACTTGGGAATTTTCAGGCAAGGATTCCCAGTCTTGTGAATCACACTGGATCTTCCTGGTGTTCAGAAGAAAGAGAGAGAGAGAGAAATATGTGAAGGCAGGAACGAGAGAGGTATGGAAAGGCAGGATGGGTAGAACAGGGAAGATAAGTTTAACGCTCAAAAGATGATCAGGCCTGAAGGAGTCAGGGGGTGGGTGGGGGGAGTGGGAAGAAAGAGAGAGGAAAAAAAAAGAAATATAGAAAATGACTGTTCAGATTTCTACTGCGGGTATGAGCCAACTATTGCCTCCGATCAGATAAAGACCTTATCAGCAACAAACAGTTAGCCGAGATGGGTGGATTCATCAGTGAAGGAGGACACAGCAACCATACGTGTGACAGGCCTCTCGTGAGATTACAAAGTTTGTTTTGGTGGGGTCAATGAGAACGCTTAGGCAGTTGACAAAACATTTCTCCTTTTTCTGAACCAGGTTAGAGAGGGGAAGGAGAGATATGAAATTTATCCGAATTATTTGCGATGCTATCGCCAAACCCAATTCCTGTACCACAAGTCTCGCCTAACCGTCCCTCCACACTAGGCCTCAGTTTCCGCCTCTCTTGTGTGTCATATTGCAATGATCCGTTTGTAATTAATTAGACGAGAAACTTTGTAGGTTTTAACTTAATCTTTGCCTTTCCATTTTCCTACCAAGGGGTTACCTCAGTGTCAGAGCTGGGTAAACAAGATACTGATGGAGAGCAGTGCTGAGGGCATTTGGCACAGTGCACGTCAGTACTGAGGCTTGAGGAGGGGCTGAATGGCCTCCTGTTCCTGTATAACAGGCTGGAGGAGGAGGGGCTGAATGGCCTCCTGTCCCTGTGTAACAGGCTGGAGGAGGAGGGGCTGAATGGCCTCCTGTCCCTGTGTAACAGGCTGGAGGAGGAGGGGCTGAATGGCCTCGTGTTCCTGTGTAACAGGCTGGAGGAAGTGGGGTTAAATGGGCCTCTTGGCCTGTGCCTCCACATCTATCCCATCATCTCCACTCTCCCCAACCCACTCAGGACAGTGACCTCTGCACTTCCCAGTTGTTTGCTACCTGAGAGGGCATTTCTGCACAGGATCAGTGGGTCCCTGTTAAGTCCGCAGTTGGTGGAAATTGACTGCATTGCCTCAATGCGCCTGCCATAGTGCCCCTCGAGAAGGTGGGGGTGAGCTGCCTTCTTGACCTGCTACAGTCCCCCTGTGGTGTCGGGACATCCCTATTAGAGAGAGCGTTCCAGGATTCTGAACCCAGCATCATTGAAGGACTGGCCTATATCAGGGTGTGACAGGCTCGGAGCGGGACTTGCAGGTGGTGGTGCTCCGGGGGGAGAGGTAGCGGCTATCGGAGGAGTCTCTGCAAGTTCACTCTCTGAAGAACATCCCACCCGGGCCAGCCCTTACCACACCCTACTCCCTGTAACCTCTCATTTCCCATGGCTAATCCACCTAGCCTGCACACCCCTGGAAATTTGGCATGGCAAAACTCCCCTAACCTGAACATCTGCGGACAGTGGGAGGAAACTGGAGCACCCGGAGGAAACCCGTACAGATATGGGGAGAATGTACAAACTCCGCACACAGGCCCAAGGCTGGAATCGAACCCAGGTCCCTGGTGCAGTGAGGCAGCAGTGCTAACCACTGAGCCGCCATGTTGAAGGTGTTTGACGGGGCAGTGTGTTTTCTTGGATTGGGAACTAAATCAGGCTTTTGCTTTACTGTCACTGGGGCAGAATCTTGGAACTGCCTCGTTACATCCCCCTCTGTGGTGGTTGAGGAACCTTATCACCACATTCTCCAGGGGCCATTACAGATGGGTAGCAACACCAGCCTAGACAGAGATGCTCACATCCCATTAAATAATTTTTTTCAGTGCTTTGCCTTGTAATGAATAAACTCTTAAATGGTCCAACCCATGCCTTTCTGGGTCTTGCACTTTCAGGCAGATTTCATGGCATTGCTGAGAGAATTAGTAAATCTGTATCTGAGCTGGTCACGGAGATCCAACGTTTTCCTCACAGCAGAGAAGGGTAACAGGGAAATTGGAGTGTTTGGAATTGGCAAGGGGAGAGATTTCGATCGGGGGTGGGGTGGGGGAACCATTCCCGTGGCAGGAGAGTGAATGAGCAGTCCGACTCTGTCAGCAGAGAATGGGGTAACATCTCTGGTTCAGGGCAGGGTGTGACGGGTGGCAGATCCTCCTAAAGGGTCACGGTGGAGAGAGAGACAGGCAGGACGGAGAGGGAGACACACACACACACACAACAGGCTGGTGGGACTCCAACACCATCTCTGGAAGGCTCCGACAGCTCAGATTGGGTGGATGACCTGGGGAGGCGGATCGTGCAGGCAAGAGACTGACAAACCCCTTCAATCCGCCCGCCCTCCGCCCAACGCAGCGACAGGACAACCACTGTCGCTCCTATCAGAGAGTGCAATCATACATTTCCTCCTGTTCGATGGCACTTCTGAAGAAGGGAAAATAAAAGAACCGTGTTGGAACTAGTGCTTGCTCATTGGGCCTTATTTTGTGATAACGTTTTCACAAGGTTAGTGGCTTTTTGAGATGATTATCTGCATTTTGTTATCTCGTGCATTTGAGTATTTTCTCAGTCTCTCTATGGCAGGGAGCTGGTTTGTCTGATATGAGTAGACTCTCTCTATTTCCTTTTAAAAATGCCATATAAAGAGATATGTTCCCTGTGTGATTAGGAATTAATCATCAAGTGGTGAACTTTCTGAATTGAAACTCCGCATCACTCTCCTCACTTCACAACTTTATCTGTGTTAAATTCTTGCTTTGATGCAGCAGTTATTTCTCGGTATCTCAGCACTAACTCCAAAACGGAACAGTGCGGCGCTCCCTCAGCACTGATCCTCCCAGAGTGCAGCATTCCCTCAGCACTGACCCTCCAACAGTGCCCATTCCTTTAGCACTGATCCTCTGACAGTGCCTCGCTCCCTCAGCACTGACCCTCTGACAGTGCCTCGCTCCCTCAGCACTGACCCTCCGACGGTGTGGCGCTTCCTCAGCACTGACCCTCCGACAGTGCGGCGCTCCCTCAGCACTGACCCTCCGACGGTGTGGCGCTTCCTCAGCACTGACCCTCCGACAGTGCGGCGCTCCCTCAGCACTGACCCTCCGACAGTGCGGCGCTCCCTCAGCACTGACCCTCTGACAGTGTGGCGCTCCTTCAACACTGACCCTCCGACAGTGCGGCGCTCCCTCAGCACTGACCCTCCGACAGTGCAGCGCTCCCTCAGCACTGACCCTCCGACAGTGCGGCGCTCCCTCAGCACTGACCCTCCGACAGTGCAGCATTCCCTCAGCATCTTAAAGGAATGGACAGAGAGAGACTCCAGGCAGCTGAAAACATGGGGTCATATACAGAGTACATTGCTCCCTGCTATGCTGTCTTCATCAAACACTCCCAGGACAGGGACAGCACGGGGTTAGATACAGAGTAAAACTCCCTCTACACTGTCTCCATCAAACACTCCCAGGACAGGGACAGCACGGGGTTAGATACAGAGTAAAGCTCTCTCTACACTGTCCCCCCATCAAACACTCCCAGGAACAGGGACAGCACGGGGTGAGATACAGAGTAAAGGTCCCTCTACACTGTCCCCCATCAAACACTCCCAGGGACAGGGACAGCACGGGGTTAGATACAGAGTAAAGCTCCCTCTACATTGTCCCCCATCAAACACTCCCAGGGACAGGGACAGCACGGGGTTAGATACAGAGTAAAACTCCCTCTACACTGTCCCCCCATCAAACACTCCCAGGACAGGGACAGCACGGGGTTAGATACAGAGTAAAGCTCTCTCTACACTGTCCCCCCATTAAACACTCCCAGGGACAGGGACAGCACGGGGTTAGATACAGAGTAAAGGTCCCTCTACACTGTCCCCCCATCAAACACTCCCAGGGACAGGGACAGCACGGGGTTAGATACAGAGTAAAGGTCCCTCTACACTGTCCCCCATCAAACACTCCCAGGGACAGGGACAGCACAGGGTTAGATACAGAGTAAAGCTCCCTCTACACTGTCCCCCCATCAAACACTCCCAGGGACAGGGACAGCATGGGGTTAGATACAGAGTAAAGGTCCCTCTACACTGTCCCCATCAAATACTCCTGGGACAAGGACAGCACCGAGTTAAAAATCACACAACGCCAGGGTATAGTCCAACAGGTTTATTTGGAAGCACCACATTTGAAAGCTAAAGCTTCCAAATAAACCTGTTGGACTATAACCTGGTGTTGTGTGATTTTCAACTTTGTACACCCCCGTCCAACACTGGCATCTCCAACTTAGCACAGGGTTAGATACAGACTAAAGTTTCCTCTACACTGTCCCCCATCAAACACTCCCAGGGACAGGGACAGCACGGGGTTAGATACAGAGTAAAGCTCCCTCTACACTGTCCCCATCAAACACTCCCAGGGACAGGGACAGCACGGGGTTAGATACAGAGTAAAGCTCCCTCTACACTGTCCCCCATCAAACACTCCCAGGACAGAACGGGGTTAGATACAGAGTAAAGCTCCCTCTACACTGTCCCCCATCAAACACTCCCAGGACAGAACGGGGTCAAAGGAGTCCCGATGACGGTAGACAGTACACAGTGCTACAGCTGTGCCGTGTGGACGGAGTGAGTGATGAAGGTGTGAATCAGATCAAGAGGGAGGTGGGATCTGCTTTGTCCTGAATGGTGCTGAGCTTCTTGAACATTGTTGAGGAGGGGGGGAGTATTCTAGCACACTCCTGACTTGTGCCTTGTCGATGGTGGGATGGGGCTTTGGGAGGAGTTACTCGCTGCAGGATTCCCAGCCTCTGATCTGCTCTTGTAGCCACAGTATTGATATTGTGGGGTCCAGTTCAGTTTCTGGTCAATGGTAACCCCCAGGGTGTTGATATGGGGTATTCACTGATAGTAATGCCATTGAATGTCAAGGAGGTGATGGTTAGATTCTCTCTCAGTGATAACCCCAGGATGTTAATAGTGGGGGATTCAGTGATGGTAACGCCATTGACTTTCAAGGAGGTGATGGTTAGACTCTCCCTCAATGGTAACCCCCAGGATGTTGACAGTGGGGGATTCAATGATGGTAACACCATTGAATGTCAAGGGTTAATGGTTAGATTCTCTCTTGGAGATGGTAACCTCCAAGATGTTGACAGTGAGGGAATTCAATAATGGTAACATCAATGAATGTCAAGGGGTGTTGGATAGATTCTGTCTTGTTGGAGATGGTAACCCCCAGGATGTTGATAGTGGGGCATTCAGTGATGGTAATGCAAGGGGGTGATGGTTAGATTCTCTCTCAATGGCAACCCCCTGGATGTTGGTAGTGGGGCATTCGGTGATGGTAATGCCATTGAATTGCAAAGGGACGATGGTTAGATTCTCTGTCAATGGTAACCCCCAGGATATTGACAGTAGGGGATTCAGCGATGCTAACACCATTGAATGTCAAGGGGTGAAGGATCAATTCTCTCTTTTGAAGATGGGCTTTGCCTGACATCCATGTGGCACAGCTGTTAATTGACAATTATCAGCAGAAGCCTAAATGTCGCCTGAGTCTTGTTGAATGAAGGTACTGACTGCTTCAGTACGTGAAGAATCTCCTGTGGAAAGGGATGGTGTAAGGGTTGATCTGGGGTAGAGTCCGAGAGTGGAAATAACATTTGGATGATCTACTTATGCAGGTTAAGACTACAGGCAGTCCTGTTGTTCTCAACGCAGGAGAATGGAGGAATCTTCAGGCCAGTCGAGGTGGTTAAACCACCAGGCCCTACTGAGTGCAGGCCAGGAGTCCCTGCTCCACTATACAGACGAGATCCCCATTCCGTCCAGCACCAACGAAGCTGATGCTTTCTTCAGCCATGCCGAGGGGGACGGCAGCCTGGCCCAGCCATACTACGCCAGCCCGGTTCACAGCAGGGCTGTCGGGAGTTACCGACATGGTGAGTACAAACGCCCGCTCCCAAAGGAAGGGACAACTGGACCTCCACCTTACACCAGCAATGCCGTCCCTCTCCGTTCTGGAGCTGAGAACAGCAGGATCCCATGGGCGGAATTGCAGCCGTGTCACGCTCCTTCTGCAATGGAGAACCAGCCCTCAGATCCCTGTCACCGGGTAATAGCGACCCAATAATCTTCACCACCAGAGGGTAGCAGGGCTCCTGAATGCATGGTAGCATCCCTGCTTCTGCACCCGGAGGTCCGGTTCCAAATCCCATCTGGTCCAGAGGTGTGTCATTCCATCTCTGAGCAGGTTTATCAGAAACTATCTCAGAAAGGTTAGGGCCCAGGTTGGGGCCTTCTTGACCCACTGCAGTTCTCCCCTAACCCTGTGTGGTGTAGGAACACCCCGCCAATGCCCCATGAGGGAGGGAGGTCCAGATTCTGACCTAGCGGGCACTAAAAGAACTGCCAATATCGTTCCCAGTTGGAATGGTATAGGGGTCTCGGAGGGGAACTTGCAGGGGGTGGTGTCCCCTCTGCATTTGCTGTCCCTCGTGCTTGCAGGGTGTAGAGGTGGCGGGTTTGGAAGCTGCTGTTTGAGAAGCTGCCGTGTGTGTGTGTCTTGTAGAAGGGACACACTGCTGCCACTGTGCCGTTGGTGGTGGAGGGAGGGAGTGTTGAAGGTGGGGATTGAGTGGGAGGGGAGCTGCTTTGTCCTGGATGGTGTCATGCTTTTTTTCTGAGTGTTGTCAGAGCCCGACCTGTTCAGGCAAGTGGGGAGTATTCCATTACACTCCTGATTTGTGCCTTATTGATAGTGGGACAGGCTGTTGGAGAGAGTCAGGAGTGTGGAGTCCGGATCCTCTGACCTGCTCCTGTAGCTGCAGTATTGATATGGTCGGGTCCAGAGTGCGATGGTCAAACATGCTGGAAGAATGTGTATTCTTGCAGACTCCACTTCAACGGAAAAAAGCTGAGGCAGCAGAAGGAGTAACTTTATCTACAAAATGAGGCTGATTAGTTTTTTAGATAAAGCAGAAACTGTCAGGAAATTGTAACACCACGTTTTGGAAATGACAAGGCTTTCTGCATTCTACTTGGGCAGGGTGGATCCAAAACCTCTCTGAGCTTCCCCATCTTTTAGCAAGACTGATTTCCAATCCCATTTCGGAGCCTTTTCCCCACTAATACAGCCTTTAGGCCTGCAACAGGGCCCACTCCCTCAGCACTGACCCTCCGATAGTGCCCACCCCCTCAGCACTGACCCTCCGACAGTGCCCACTCCCTCAGCACTGATTCTCTGACAGTGCCCACTCCCTCAGCACTGACCCTCTGACAGTGCACAGCCCCTCAGCACTGACCCTCCGACAGTGCGGCGTTCCCTTAGCACTGACTCTCCAACAGTGCGGCACTCCCTCAGCACTGACCCTCTGACAGTGCCCACTCCCTCAGCACTGACCCTCTGACATTGCCCACTCCCTCAGCCCTGACCCTCCGACAGTACCCACTCCCTCAGCCCTGACCCTCTGACAGTATCCACTCTGTCAGCACTGACCCTCTGACAGTGCCCGCTCCCTCAGCCCTGACCCTCCGACAGTGCCCACTCCCTCAGTGCTGACTGTCCTCTATCTGCCACCATGTCCGCTGTCCTGTCTCAGTCCATCTGGGTCCTTCTGAGTAGCGATGCTGTTACTACCTCATGCCACCTTTGTTAAAGCATGCCTTCCCCTAATCCGAGAATTAGAAGACAACTCAATCTCCCCCTTAACCTTCTCTGCTCAGAGCGGACTGAGCCAGCTTCTGTGGCCTCTCCACATGAACTGCAGCCATTCAGAAAGCCAGCGGCAACATTACAGCTCCTTCGATGCTCAGAAAGTGCCCTTTGCTGATACCTGATCACCCAGCAGATGTACTGTTTCCCTGGGTCCCATCTTGGGAGACCTTGTGGGGTATGCCTGCCTTTAAACTCAGAGGTTCTTGGGTTTGCGAACAGCCTCATAGTGACAGGCAGTGAAAGCGGGAGTGAGCCCTGCTCAGCCTTGTGATGGAAGGAGGCCTGAGCCTTCACCCTCAGTGACCATGTCAGTTGCAGGCTAGGACAATGCCCCATTTGTGGTTGGATTGGCCAGGACACCTTTGCCCTTCTGTTCCTGCTCAGCCTTACCCTCATGGCTCTGGGACCAGGAGCTAGATGGACAAATGGGTGCCATTCTGAGAGACTGGCTCCTCCCACTCATTAAGGTCAACGCAGTGGCATTGCCAGGAACTGCAGCTCTTCCCTCTCCCTACCCTGGAGTTCCAGCCGTTCTAGCGCGGGTCCAGGAAGCCTCTTCTGTCCATCCACAGCCCAGGTCCCGTTCATTCCTGTTGGTCTCTGAAGGGGCGCTGTCTGGAAGGCTGGTGGAGTTGGCACCAAGGAGGGCACACACATTCAGTCAGAGCTCACCTTTCAGGACAGGCCGAGTATGAACACAAGAGAATGGCAAAGTGAGGAAGGTCACAATCGATGGCAGAGAGAGGCTGAGTGTGCTCCTGGACTCATTTCTCTTCTCTTCCTTGGGATTTAGACTCTGCTAGCAACATCTCTGTTACACAGGCTGTCTATGATGCACATTGATGATCTAGAGATGAAGGTGGGAGGTATGATTGTTCACAGATAACATGAACATTAAATTGGTGGAATAGTGGACATTAGATTAGGTTACTTACAGTGTGGAAACAGGCCCTTCGGCCCAACAAGTCCACACCGACCCGCCAAAGCGCAACCCACCCATACCCCTACATTTACCCCTTACCTAACACTACGGGCAATTTAGCATGGCCAATTCACCTGACCCGCACATCTTTGGACTGTGGGAGGAAACCGGAGCACCCGGAGGAAACCCACGCAGACACGGGGAGAACGTGCAAACTCCACACAGTCAGTCGCCTGAGGTGGGAATTGAACCCAGGTCTCTGGCGCTGTGAGGCAGCAGTGCTAACCACTGTGCCACTGTGCCGCCCAGTGAAGAAGGTTATCAAAGATTACAAAGGAATCTTGATAAATTGGGCCAATGGGCTGAGGAGTGGTAAGATGGAGTTTAATTTGGATAAATGCGAGGTATTGCACTTTGCTAAAACAAACAAACGCAGGACTTATACAGTTAATGGCAGGGGCTTTGTTGGTATTGTAGAAGAGAGAGACCTCGGGTTCGGGTATTTAATTCTTTGAAATGTGCACCACAGGTAAGCAGGATGGTTAGGAAGGCATGTTTTGCATGCTCCGACCGCTGAGTACTGGATTTGGGACATCATGTTGAGGTTGTATTGAATGTTGGTGACAGCTCCCCTGGAGTACGTTTTGCAGCTCTGGTCCCCCTGTTATAGGAAGGATATTATTAAATTGGAGTTGGTTCAGAGAAGATTTACCAGACTGTCGCTGGGACTGGAAGGTTTGAGCGATAAAAATAGGCTGGGACCTCTTTCACTGTACCATAGGAGGTGGAGGGCTGACCTTATAAAGGTTTATAAAATCATGAGGGGCACAGCTAAGGTGAACAGCAAACGTCTTTTACCCTAGGGTGGGGGAATTTAAAACTTGGGGGCATACTTTTGAGGTAAGGGGAGGAAGTTTTAAAATGGACAAGGACCAACTTTTTACACAGACAGTGGTCCATGTGTGGAATGACCCACCAGTGGAAGTGATGGATGAAGGTACAGTTACAACATTTAGAAGTCATTTGGCTAAGCACATGAATAGGAAAGGTTTGGAGAGGTATGGGCCAGGAGCAGGCAGGTGGGACTAGTTTAATTTGGCAACATGGTCGCCATGGACTGGTTGGACTGAAGGGTGTGTTTCTGTGCTGTATGACTCTACGATGGTATTGTAAAGGGGGCAAGCTTCAGACTACAGAACCATAGTGATGGGCAGGTTAACAGGCTGGACAGTGGCAAATGGTATTTAATCTGGGTAAGTGTCAGGGGAGCTGAAAATGTGTTGCTGGAAAAGCACAGCAGGTCAGGCAGCATCCAAGGAACAGGAGATTTGACGTTTCGGGCATAAGCCCTTCAGGGGATTCATTTTGAGAGGACTAGCAAGCTAAGGGAGTGCACAAGGAATGATAGGACCCTAAGAAGTGCAGAGGGTCAGAGGGATCGGGGTTTGTGTGTCTCCAGGTCCTTGAAGACAGCAGGTCAGGGAGATAAGGTGGTGAACAAGGAATAACATGAGAAACTTGCTTGAGGCACTGAATATAAGAGGAAGGAAGTTATGATGGAACTGTATGTAATGTTAATTAGACTGCAACTAGAGTACTGTGCATTGTTCTGGTCACCATACTAGAGGAAGGATGTGACTGCACTCGAGAGGGTGCAGAGGAGATTCACCAGGATGTTGCCTGAGATGGAGCCGTTCGGCTCTGAAGCGAAACTTGATAAACTGGGCAAAAAAAACCCCAAAGAACTGCAGATGCAGAAAATCAGAATACTGCCGGAGAAACTCAACAGGTCTGGCAGTGTCTGTGTGGAGAGAAAACAGAATCAATGTTTTCAGTCCAGTGACCCATCTTCAGAGATAGTACAGGTACACGATTATCGGCACAGATGATGGGCCAAAGGGCCTTCTCCCTTGCTGTCTAAGGTCTATACCTCTAAATATGTTGTGATGGGATTTTAATGACCACCAGATTAGTTTTTAATTGCCGTTAATGTTTAGCTTGAATCAATGAACTGGTTTTGAGCCGGCCACCAGCTCCTCTAGTGATATTTCAAATTGGGTCTTCAAAACATTTGTGTAGATTTCTGGTTGACCAGTCCAATGGCAGTGGGTGGGAGGAGGATCCAGAGAGATCACAGTGTGATTTGGACAGGCAGAGTTAGTGTGAGGTCTTCCACTTTGGGAGTAATAACAGGAAGGCAGATTATTATCTAAACCATAATAGACCGGGAAAGGTGTAATGAGACCTGGGAGTGTCTGTTCGGACAGTGTAAAAGAAGCTTACTTTTAACGACTGTGTACAAGGACAGCCAGGTCTCAGTACAGAGTTAGATCCAGAATAATTCTCCCTCTACACTGTTCCCCATTAAACACTCCCAGGGACAGGGACAGCACGGGGTTAGATACAGAGTAAAACTCTCTCTACACTGTCCCCCATCAAACACTCCCAGGGACAGGGACAGCACGGGGTTAGATACAGAGTAAAACTCTCTCTACACTGTCCCCCATCAAACACTCCCAGGACAGGGACAGCACATGGGTTAGATACAGAGTAAAACTCTCTCTACACTGTCCCCCATCAAACACTCCCAGGACAGGGACAGCACAGGGTTAGATACAGAGTAAAGCTCTCTCTACACTGTCCCCCCATCAAACACTCCCAGGGACAGGGACAGCACAAGGGTTAGATACAGAGTAAAGCTCCCTCTACACTGTCCCCCATCAAACACTCCCAGGACAAGGACAGCACAGGGTTAGATACAGAGTAAAGGTCCCTCTACACTGTCCCCCCATCAAACACTCCCAGGGACAGGGACAGCACGGGGTTAGATACAGAGTAAAGCTCTCTCTACACTGTTCCCCATCAAACACTCCCAGGACAGTGACAGCACGGGGTTAGATACAGAGTAAAGCTCTCTCTACACTGTCCCCCCATCAAACACTCCCAGGGACAGGGACAGCACGGGGATAGATACAGAGTAAAGCTCCCTCTACACTGTCCCCCATCAAACACTCCCAGGACAGGGACAGCACAGAGTCAGAAACAATGTAAAACGACACTATTCCCATGAAACACTCCCAGGACAGTGACAGCACAGGGTTAGATACAGAGTAAAGCTCCCTCAATGCTGTCCCCCATCAAACACTCCCAGGGACAGGGACAGCACGGACTTAGATACAGACTCTTTTAAGCTGAAAATAAAACTCTCTCAATACAGTTCCCATCAAATACTTGCCTTCATAGAGAGAAGATTCGAACACAGAGGCAGGGGTGACTTAGTGTTACCGCACCTGGAGCACTGTGTGTTCAGTTCTGGGGTCTCCGTACCTGAGGAAGGATGTTCTGGTGATGGAGGGAGAGCAGGGAAGATTTACCAGACTGGTTCCTGGGATGGCAGGGCTGATGTACAAAGGGAGACTGGATCAGCTCAGACTATATTCACTGGGAGCTTAGAAGAATGAGGAGGGAAGCTCACGGAAACCTATAAAATTCTAACAGGACTAGACAGGAAGGATGTTCCCAAACACCAGGGAGTCCAGAGCCAGGGGCTCACGGTCTATGGATATGGAGCATTTAGGATTGAGTTGACGAGAAATCTCTTCATTCAGAGAGTGAGGAGCCTATGGAATTCCTTGCCACAGAAACAGGCCGAGGCTGAGTCATTGAAATGTTTTCAAGGAGGTACACATAGCTCTTAGGGCGACAGAGATCAAAGTGTATGGGGAAGAAAGTGGGGACAGACCATTGAGTTAGATAATCAGCTGTAATCCTATTGGATGGGGCTCTTGCTCCCATGGGGAGAGTGAAAAATGGGGGAACTGCTCCTTCAGGGAGAACTAAGGATGAATTGTGGGGGATAATGGGACAATCTGCTAAAGGTGGAGTGGGCTAAGTGGCCTATTCCCATTTGTCATTGCTACCATTACCACTATGTCCCTCTGACAGTGCCCGCTCACTTAGTACTGACCCTCTGACAGTGCCTGCTCACTTAGTACTGACCCTCTGACAGTGCCCGCTCACTTAGTACTGTCCCTCTGACAGTGCCCGCTCACTTAGTACTGTCCCTCTGACAGTGCCTGCTCACTTAGTACTGACCCTCTGACAGTGCCTGCTCACTTAGTACTGTCCCTCTGACAGTGCCTGCTCACTTAGTACTGTCCCTCTGACAGTGCCTGCTCACTTAGTACTGTCCCTCTGACAGTGCCTGCTCACTTAGTACTGTCCCTCTGACAGTGCCTGCTCACTTAGTACTGTCCCTCTGACAGTGCCTGCTCACTTAGTACTGTCCCTCTGACAGTGCCTGCTCACTTAGTACTGTCCCTCTGACAGTGCCTGCTCACTTAGTACTGTCCCTCTGACAGTGCCTGCTCACTTAGTACTGTCCCTCTGACAGTGCCTGCTCACTTAGTACTGTCCCTCCGACAGTGCCTGCTCACTTAGTACTGACCCTCCGACAGTGCCTGCTCACTTAGTACTGTCCCTCTGACAGTGCCTGCTCACTTAGTACTGTCCCTCCGACAGTGCCTGCTCACTTAGTACTGTCCCTCTGACAGTGCCTGCTCACTTAGTACTGTCCCTCCGACAGTGCCTGCTCACTTAGTACTGTCCCTCTGACAGTGCCTGCTCACTTAGTACTGTCCCTCTGACAGTGCCTGCTCACTTAGTACTGTCCCTCTGACAGTGCCTGCTCACTTAGTACTGTCCCTCTGACAGTGCCTGCTCACTTAGTACTGTCCCTCTGACAGTGCCTGCTCACTTAGTACTGTCCCTCTGACAGTGCCTGCTCACTTAGTACTGACCCTCTGACAGTGCCTGCTCACTTAGTACTGTCCCTCTGACAGTGCCTGCTCACTTAGTACTGTCCCTCTGACAGTGCCTGCTCACTTAGTACTGTCCCTCTGACAGTGCCTGCTCACTTAGTACTGACCCTCTGACAGTGCCTGCTCACTTAGTACTGTCCCTCTGACAGTGCCTGCTCACTTAGTACTGTCCCTCTGACAGTGCCTGCTCACTTAGTACTGTCCCTCTGACAGTGCCTGCTCACTTAGTACTGACCCTCTGACAGTGCCTGCTCACTTAGTACTGTCCCTCCGACAGTGCCTGCTCACTTAGTACTGTCCCTCTGACAGTGCCTGCTCACTTAGTACTGACCCTCCGACAGTGCCTGCTCACTTAGTACTGACCCTCCGACAGTGCCTGCTCACTTAGTACTGTCCCTCTGACAGTGCCTGCTCACTTAGTACTGTCCCTCTGACAGTGCCTGCTCACTTAGTACTGTCCCTCCGACAGTGCCTGCTCACTTAGTACTGTCCCTCTGACAGTGCCTGCTCACTTAGTACTGTCCCTCTGACAGTGCCTGCTCACTTAGTACTGTCCCTCTGACAGTGCCTGCTCACTTAGTACTGTCCCTCTGACAGTGTCTACTCCCTCAGCACTGACCCTCCGACAGTGTCTACTCCCTCAGCACTGACCCTCCGACAGTGTCTACTCCCTCAGCACTGACCCTCCGACAGTGCCTGCTCACTTAGTACTGTCCCTCTGACAGTGTCTACTCCCTCAGCACTGACCCTCCGACAGTGCCTGCTCACTTAGTACTGTCCCTCCGACAGTGCCTGCTCACTTAGTACTGACCCTCCGACAGTGCCTGCTCACTTAGTACTGTCCCTCTGACAGTGCCTGCTCACTTAGTACTGTCCCTCTGACAGTGCCTGCTCACTTAGTACTGTCCCTCTGACAGTGCCTGCTCACTTAGTACTGTCCCTCTGACAGTGCCTGCTCACTTAGTACTGTCCCTCTGACAGTGCCTGCTCACTTAGTACTGTCCCTCTGACAGTGCCTGCTCACTTAGTACTGTCCCTCTGACAGTGTCTACTCCCTCAGCACTGACCCTCCGACAGTGTCTACTCCCTCAGCACTGACCCTCCGACAGTGTCTACTCCCTCAGCACTGACCCTCCGACAGTGTCTACTCCCTCAGCACTGACCCTCCGACAGTGCCTGCTCACTTAGTACTGTCCCTCTGACAGTGTCTACTCCCTCAGCACTGACCCTCCGACAGTGTCTACTCCCTCAGCACTGACCCTCCGACAGTGCCTGCTCACTTAGTACTGTCCCTCTGACAGTGTCTACTCCCTCAGCACTGACCCTCCGACAGTGCCTGCTCACTTAGTACTGTCCCTCTGACAGTGTCCACTCCCTCAGCACTGACCCTCCGACAGTGCCCACTCCCTCAGCACTGACCCTCCCACAGTGCCTACTCCCTCAGCACTGACTCTCTGACAGTGCCTACTCCCTCAGCACTGACTCTCTGACAGTGCCTACTCCCTCAGCACTGACTCTCTGACAGTGCCTACTCCCTCAGCACTGACCCTCCGACAGTGCCTGCTCACTTAGTACTGTCCCTCTGACAGTGTCTACTCCCTCAGCACTGACCCTCCGACAGTGCCCACGCCCTCAGCACTGACTCTCTGACAGTGCCTACTCCCTCAGCACTGACCCTCCGACAGTGCCTGCTCACTTAGTACTGTCCCTCTGACAGTGCCCACTCCCTCAGCGCTGACCCTCTGACAGTGCAGCATCCCTCAGCACTGACCCTCCAACAGTGCCCACTCCCTCAGCACTGACCCTTTGACAGACCCCACTCACTCAGCGCTGACCCTCTGACACTGCCTACTCCCTCAGCGCTGACCCTCTGACAGTACCCACTCCCTCAGCGCTGACTCTGACAGTGCCCACTCTCTCAGCGCTGACCCTCTGACAGTGCCCACTCCCTCAGCGCTGACCCTTTGACAGTCCCCACTCCCTCAGCGCTGATCCTCTGACACTGCCTACTCCCTCAGCGCTGACCCTCTGACAGTGCCTACTCCCTCAGCGCTGACCCTTTGACAGTCCCCACTCCCTCAGCGCTGACCCTCTGACAGTGCGGCCCTCCCTCAGCACTGACCCTCTGACAGTGCCTACTCCCTCAGCACTGACCCTCTGACAGTGCCCGCGCCCTCAGCGCTGACTCTCTGACAGTGCCAACTCTCTCGGTGCTGACTCTCTGACAGTGCCTACTTCATCAGCACTGACCCTCTGACAGTGCCTCTCTCTCAGTGCTGACCCTCTGATAGTCTAGCGCTCCCTCAGTGCTGACCCTCCAACAGTACCCAGTGACTCAGTGCTGACCCTCTGATAGTCTAGCGCTTCCTCAGTGCTGAACATCCAACAGTGCCCACTGACTCCGTGCTGGCCCTCTGATAGTGTCTCCCTAAGCAATTCTAACCGACTGCTTTTATCTTTACCCCACTCAGGTTGCCAGGTCTACTCCCCTCACTTGCTGAACAGCCTCCAGTGGATGGAAGGGGGCCAGGCGATTGGCCACACATACGGTGGGGCCTGGTCGACAGTTGGGGCCTACGCCAAGGCTTCCCTGCCGCTGTACCAGGCCTCCTCCAGCCTCAGCTCACCTCACCACAGCCAGCACCTCTTCGGCTTCACATCCACTCTGAAGGAGGCTGGCAGTGAGGAGCCGGGGGCTAGTCTGGGCAAGGAGAGCCCCAAGTACGCTGAGGTGATGAAAGTGGAGAGGGAAAGCCCCCTGAATTCTGCACTCCTGCCGCTGGGCCTGGATGACAGCCTGGGCCAGAGTGGCCACTTCCAGCTTTACAACGGGAACATCTACCAGGCCTCAGGAGCCTCGGGCCTGGACTGTCACTCCACATCCCTGAAGCACAAGCTGACATTATCGCCGTGTGGTAAGATGTGGGTTGGGGTCAGGGCACCTGCGTAAATGACTGGGTAGGATCTGTGGGGATTTTAGTCCCTGGGGGGGTGGGAGATTGAGTGTAAGGCGCCTACTGCCAACATCACCGACAGGAGTATAACACACACACACACACACACACCATATGAGTCTGCAAAGTGTGACCAGGGTGTCAATGTTGGAAGCGTATATTGTGCCCAGCAAGGACCCACCAACAGCACAGCTTCTTTGGCACTGACTATCTGCCAGTACAGTGCTCCCTCAGCACTGAACCTCTGACAGTGCCTGTTCCTCCAGTGCTGACCTTGTGACTGTGTCCGCTCCCTTAGTACTGGCGCTCTGACAGTGCAGCTCTCCCTCACTGATCCCCTAACAGTGTGGCACTCTCTCAGCACTGACCCTCCGACAGTGCCCACTCCCTCAGCGCTGACCCGCTGATAGACTAGTATTCCCTCAGTGCTGAACCTCCAACAGTGCCCACTGCCTCAGAGCTGACCTTCTGAAAGTGCCCACTCCGGCAGTGTGGCGCTCACTCAGCACTGATCTTCTGACAGGGTGGCACTCCCTCAGTGCTGACCCTCCGACAGTGCGGTGCTTCCTCAGTGCTGACCCTTCAACAATGTCTGCTCCCTCAGCACTGATCTTCTGACAGTGTGACACTCCCTCAGTGCTGAACCTCCTGTAGTGTAGCATTTTCTTAGCACTGACCCTCCGAAGTGCCCACTCTGTCAGTGCTGACCCTCCAACAGTGCCCATTGCCTCAGCACTGATCTTCTGACAGTGCCCATGCCCACAGCACTGACCCTTCCAAAGTGCCTACTCCCTTAGCACTGACCTTCCAAAAGTGCAGTGCTCACTCAGCACTGACCCATCGACACTGCCCGCTCCCTCAGCACTGACTCTCTGACATTGTGGTGCTTCCTCAGCACTGACCCTCCAACAATGCGCCACTCCCTCAGCACTGACCCACTGACAGTGTGGTGCTCCCTCAGCACTGACCCTCTGACAGTGTGGCACTCCCTCAGCACTGACCTTCCAACAATGCCCACTCCCTCAGCACTGACCCTCTGACGGTGCGGTGCTCCCTCAGCACTGACCCTCCAATAGTGCGCCACTCCCTCAGTGCTGCCCCTCCAACAGTGCAGTGCTCCCTCAGCACTGACCCTCCAAAAGTGCGCCACTCCCTCAGTGCTGACCCTCCAACAGTGCCTGCTCCCTCAGTACTGACCCTCTGACAGTATGGCACTCCCTCAGCACTGACCCTCCAACAATGCCCACTCCCTCAGCACTGACCCTCTGATAGTGTGGTGCTCCCTCAGCACTGACCCTCTGACAGTGTGGCACTCCCTCAGCACTGACCCTCCAATAGTGCGCCACTCCCTCAGTGCTGCCCCTCCAACAGTGCAGTGCTCCCTCAGCACTGACCCTCCAACAGTGCGCCACTCCCTCAGTGCTGACCCTCCAACAGTGCCTGCTCCCTCAGTACTGACCCTCTGACAGTATGGCACTCCCTCAGCACTGACCCTCCAACAATGCCCACTCCCTCAGCACTGACCCTCTGATAGTGTGGTGCTCCCTCAGCACTGACCCTCTGACAGTGTGGCACTCCCTCAGCACTGACCCTCCAATAGTGCGCCACTCCCTCAGTGCTGCCCCTCCAACAGTGCAGTGCTCCCTCAGCACTGACCCTCCAACAGTGCCTGCTCCCTCAGTACTGACCCTCTGACAGTATGGCACTCCCTCAGCACTGACCCTCCAACAATGCCCACTCCCTCAGCACTGACCCTCTGATAGTGTGGTGCTCCCTCAGCACTGACCCTCTGACAGTGTGGCACTCCCTCAGTGCTGACCCTCCAACGGTGCAGCGCTCCCTCAGTGCTGACCCTCCAACAGTGCGGAGCTTCCTCAGTGCTGACCCTTCGACAGTGCCTGCTCCCTCAGTACTGACCCTCTGACAGTGTGGCACTCCCTCAGCACTGACCCTCCGACAATGCGATGCCCCCTCAATGTTGACCCCCTGACAGTGCGGCACTCCTTCAAAGCTGACCCTCTGACAATGCGGCATTCCATCAGAACTGACTCTCCGTCAGTGCAGCGCTCCCTTAACACTGACCCTCTGACAATGCAGCACTCCCTCAGAGTTGACTCTCTGATAGCACCCACTCCCTCAGTACTGACCCTCTGACAGAGTAGTGCACCCTCACCTTCCTGGCTCAGTCTCTCAGCACTGACATTGTTCCCTTCCCTGTGCTCCCCCAGCACTGTGCCTGCTCTGTGGCCCGGTCTCCCAGAACACAGATTGACCACTGCCCGATGTGTTTTCCTTTCAGAGGCCCGGGAATGTGTGAACTGCGGAGCAACAGCTACACCTCTGTGGCGGAGAGATGGGACTGGACACTACCTCTGTAATGCCTGTGGCCTCTACCACAAAATGAATGGCCAGAACCGACCACTCATTAGGCCCAAGAAGCGCTTGGTAAATATCTTGGCCAGCACTCAATGGGTTGAATGTCTTCTTACTGTGCAGCGTTGACTCTATCTCTGAGGGGCCAGGAAAATGTGACTCTGAAAACTCAGAATCCCGCAGTCCTGTTGGTGGCCGGTCAGCCCATCTGTGCACTGTTTTGTAGAAGCTCTCCATTTGGTCCCTCCCTCATCATACATAGGCCAGTTAAGAGTCAAACACATCACTGGGCATCTTGCAGGTTCTAAAATACACTGAGTAACTTTCCCAGGAGACTTATTCTCCAGGTTTTAAATGCCCAACTGCCCCAAGGAGTTGCTCTGTCAAAATTTTGTACACTTCACTCAGATCCCATTCTTTCAAATTGTAAACTCAGCACCATTTGCTTCTCTCCCCTTCCTCGTTCACACCAGGATTCCAGTCAACAGGGCACCACTGAACAAGTCAGATCTTGCAATGAAACGTGGCTTGACAGATCTTATTGCTTTTCTTTATGTCGTTAGTTATCGTGATGAATATGGAGAACAGGCACAGGATTAGGCCACCCTGACATGGAATCATAGAAATATGCAGCACGGAAACAGACTCTTCAGTCAAACTCATCCATGTCGACCTGATATACTGACCTAATCTAGTCCCAGTTTCCAGCACTTAGCCAATATCCCTCCAAACCCTTCCTATTCATATACCCATCCACATGCCTTTTACATGTTGCAATTGTACCAGCCTCCATCACTTCCTCTGGCAGCTCATTCCATACACACACCACCCTGTGCATGAAAAAGTTGCCCCTTAGGTCCTTTTTATACCTTTCCCCTCTCACCCTGAATCTATGCCCTCCAGCTCTGGACTCCCCCACCCCCAGGGAAGAGACCTTGTCTGTTTATCCTATCTATGTCCCTCATGATTTTATAAGCCTCTGTAAGTTTTCCCCGCAGCCTCTGACGCTCCAGGGAAAACAGCCCCAACCTATTCAACCCTCTCCTTGTAGCTCAGATCCTCAAACCCTGGCAACATCCTTGTAAATCTTTCCTGAACCCTTTCAAGATAGGAAGGATACCAGAATTGCATGCAACATTCCAAAAGTGGCCTAACCAATGTCCTGTGCAACCAATGACCTCCCATATACACTCAGTGCTCTGACCAATAAAGGAAAGCATACCAAATGCCTTCTTCACTAACCTATCTACCTGCCACTCTACTTCCAAAGAGCTGTGAACCTGCATTCCAAGGTCTATTTGTTCAGAAACGCTCCTTAGGACCTTACCATTTAGTGTATAAGTCCTGCCCTGATTTCCCTTCCATTTATCTGAATTAAACTCCATCTGCCACTTCTCAGCCCATTGGCCCATCTGGTCCAGATCCTGTTGTAATCTGAGGTAACCCTCTTCGCTGTCCATGACATCTCCAATTTTGGTGTCATCTGCAAACTTACTAACTGTACCTCTTATGCTCGCATCCAAATCATTTATGTAAATGACAAAAAGCAGTGAACCCAGCACCCATCCTTGTGGCACTCCACTGGTCACAGGCCTCCAGTCTGAAAAACAACCCTCCACCGCCACCCTCTGTCTTCCACCTTTGAGCCAGTTCTGCTTCCAAATGGCTAGTTCTCCCTCTATTCCATAGTCATAGAAATATACAGCAGCCTCCCATGGGGAACCTTGTCGAACACCTTACTGAAGTCCATATAGATCCTGTCTACTGTGCACACGAAGCTGCAAATGTCATTTAACAAGTGTGTTACACAGAAGAATAATTAAAAACAAAATAAACCAAACTATTTACACCACAAGGTTAAGGAGCCAACATGGCCATTTGCCCCATCTATTCTGCTCCACCATTCGATCACAGCTGATTATTTCACAACCCATTCTCTTGCCTTTTCCCCATAATCCTTGATCTCCTTACTAGTCAACAACCTCATGGAGTCATAGAGATGTACAGCACGGAAACAGACCCTTCGATCCAACCAGTCCATGCCGACCAGATATCCCAACCCAATCTAGTCCCACCTGCCAGCACCCGGCCCATATCCCTCCAAACCCTTCCTATTCATATACCCATCCAAAGGCCTCTTAAGTGTTGCAATTGTACCAGCCTCCACCACTTCCTCTGGCAGCTCATTCCATACACGTACCATTTTCTGTGTGAAAAAGTTGCCCCTCTCACCCTAAACCTATGCCCTCTAGTCTTGGGCTCCCCGAACCCAAGGAAAAGACTTTGCCTATTTACCCTATCCATGCCCCTCATAATTGTCTATCTCTGTCTTAAATACACTCAATGACCTGGCCTCCATCTCTCTCTGAGGCAATATGTTCCACAGATTAACTACCTCTGAGGCTGTGCCCTCGAGTCCTAGTCTCTCCTACTCATGGTAACAGCTTCTCCACATTCACTCTGTTCACAGCCTCTCTATATTATGCAAGTTTCAGTGTGTTTGCTAGCTCTGTCCATTATAAAGACTCAAACCCAGAGACATTTCCCTGCTCTGTACCTCATCTACCTGACTGACCGCTTAAAGTTGCGTTCCCATGGCCTGTAGAAGCCAATCAATGAGTCCTTTCTGAGTCTGCCGACATGAGCCTTTCACAAGTCTGAGGGCCTAACCTGTAACATGAAAGTTTCTAACCAAACTCTCATGGTTTGGAAGGTTCACAAACTACAAACTAAAGAAACTCACTCCCTAAAGGACATTAAGTGATCAAAGTTTGGGAGAGGATTTGTAGCTCGGGTGCTCGATGTTGTGGTTCTGTTCGCCGAGCTGGGAATTTGTGTTGCAGACGTTTCGTCCCCTGTCTAGGTGACATCCTCAGTGCTTGGGAGCCTCCTGTGAAGCGCTTCTGTGATCTTTCCTCCCCCATTTGTAGTGGTTTGAATCTGCCGCTTCTGGTTGTCAGTTCCAGCTGTCTGCTGCAGTGGCCGGTATATTGGGTCCAGGTCGGTGTGCTTGTTGATTGAATCTGTGGATGAGTGCCATGCCTCTAGGAATTCCCTGATTCAATCAAGAAGCACATCGACCTGGACCCAATATACCGGCCACTGCAGCAGACAGCTGGAACTGACAACCGGAAGGGGCAGAGACAAACCACTACAAATGGGGGAGGAAACATCACAGAAGCGCTTCACAGGAGGCTCCCAAGCACTGAGGATGTCACCTAGACAGGGGACGAAACGTCTGCAACACAAACTCCCAGAACCACAACGACATTAAGTGAACCAGATGGGAGTTTTCTGACAATTGGCAATGAATTCATGGACATCATCAGAGGCTTAATTTCGGATTTTTTAAATTGAATCCACTAAGTGCTGTGGCAGTATTTGAACTTGGTGCACATCTCTGGATTAATAGTCTAGCAGTAAATACCACTAGGCCTCCTGCTTGAACTGACTGGCTTGCTAGGGACAGTTCAAAGGGTAGTTAACAGTTGACCACATACACTGTGCGTCTGGAGTCACATGTGGGCCTGGGCCAGGTGAGGATAGTAACAGGCCAGGTAAGTCACGGTTACCATGACTTTCCGATATATAAGGAAAGTTTACAGTCCAGCACCAGCCACCACAGTGGAATGTGAACCTGCACAGATCAATGTGCACCTGGACGTGTACAGTACAATTACAGGACAATCCCTGTCTGTAGGTTACCCTCTCTGTCCCTTGGCTGGCTCTCCAGGGATGGTCACACGGGAGAGGTGACCTGTGCTGAAGCCTGTGGGGAAACAGTTCAGAGTCGAGCCCGTTGTAACGCCTTTCTGCTTCTCACCCTCCCCTTTTCTCTTTCTCTCCATTCAGATTGTGAGCAAGCGAGCAGGCACGCAGTGTGCAAACTGCCACACCAGCACCACCACGCTGTGGCGCCGTAACATCAATGGAGACCCAGTCTGCAACGCCTGTGGGCTGTACTACAAATTACACCATGTGAGTGCGAGCCTCTGACTGATGAGCGAATCCCCCATTCTCCCCTCTCCCTGTGGGAGCGAGTTCCCTATACCCCTCTCTCTCTGTGGGAGTGAGTCTCCCATTCTCCCCTCTCCCTGTGGGAGTGAGTCCCCCATTCTCCCCTCTCCCTGTGGGAGTGAGTCCCCCATTCTCCCCTCTCCCTGTGGGAGTGAATCCCCCATTCTCCCCTCTCCCTGTGGGAGTGAGTCCCCCATTCTCCCCTCTCCCTGTGGGAGTGAGTCTCCCATTCTCCCCTCTCTCTCTGTGGGAGTGAGTCCCCCATTCTCCCCTCTCCCTGTGGGAGTGAGTCCCCCATTCTCCCCTCTCCCTGTGGGAGTGAGTCTCCCATTCTCCCCTCTCTCTCTGTGGGAGTGAGTCCCCCATTCTCCCCTCTCCCTGTGGGAGTGAGTCCCCCATTCTCCCCTCTCCCTGTGGGAGCGAGTCCCCATTCTCCCCTCTCCCTGTGGGAGCGAGTGCCCCATTCTCCCCTCTCCCTGTGGGAGTGAGTCTCCCATTCTCCCCTCTCCCTGTGGGAGTGAGTCCCCCATTCTCCCCTCTCCCTGTGGGAGTGAGTCCCCCATTCTCCCCTCTCCCTGTGGGAGTGAGTCCCCCATTCTCCTCTCTCCCTGTGGGAGTGAGTGCCCCATTCTCCCCTCTCCCTGTGGGAGTGAGTCCCCCATTCTCCCCTCTCCCTGTGGGAGTGAGTGCCCCATTCTCCCCTCTCTCCCTGTGGGAGTGAGTCCCCCATTCTCCCCTCTCCCTGTGGGAGTGAGTGCCCCATTCTCCCCTCTCTCCCTGTGGGAGCGAGATCCCCATTCTCCCCTCTCCCTGTGGGAGTGAGTGCCCCATTCTCCCCTCTCTCCCTGTGGGAGCGAGATCCCCATTCTCCCCTCTCCCTGTGGGAGTGAGTCCCCCATTCTCCCCTCTCCCTGTGGGAGCGAGTCCCCATTCTCCCCTCTCCCTGTGGGAGTGAGTCCCCCATTCTCCCCTCTCCCTGTGGGAGCGAGTCCCCCATTCTCCCCTCTCCCTGTGGGAGTGAGTCCCCCATTCTCCCCTCTCCCTGTGGGAGTGAGTCCCCCATTCTCCCCTCTCCCTATGGGAGCGAGATCCCCATTCACCCCTCTCCCTGTGGGAGTGAGTCCCCCATTCTCCCCTCTCCCTGTGGGAGTGAGTCCCCCATTCTCCCCTCTCCCTGTGGGAGTGAGTCCCCCATTCTCCCCTCTCCCTGTGGGAGTGAGTCCCCCATTCTCCCCTCTCCCTGTGGGAGTGAGTCCCCATTCTCCCCTCTCCCTGTGGGAGTGAGATCCCCATTCACCCCTCTCCCTATGGGAGCGAGATCCCCATTCACCCCTCTCCCTGTGGGAGTGAGTCCCCCATTCTCCCCTCTCCCTGTGGGAGTGAGTCCCCCATTCTCCCCTCTCCCTGTGGGAGTGAGTCCCCCATTCTCCCCTCTCCCTGTGGGAGTGAGTCTCCCATTCTCCCCTCTCCCTGTGGGAGCGAGTCCCCATTCTCCCCTCTCCCTGTGGGAGTGAGTCCCCCATTCTCCCCTCTCCCTGTGGGAGTGAGTCCCCCATTCTCCCCTCTCCCTGTGGGAGTGAGTCCCCCATTCTCCCCTCTCCCTGTGGGAGCGAGTCCCCATTCTCCCCTCTCCCTGTGGGAGTGAGATCCCCATTCTCCCCTCTCTCTGTGGGAGTGAGTCCCCCATTCTCCCCTCTCCCTGTGGGAGTGAGATCCCCATTCTCCCCTCTCCCTGTGGGAGTGAGATCCCCATTCTCCCCTCTCCCTGTGGGAGTGAGTCCCCCATTCTCCCCCTCCCTGTGGGAGTGAGATCCCCATTCTCCCCTCTCTCTGTGGGAGTGAGTCCCCCATTCTCCCCTCTCACTGTGGGAGTGAGTCCCCCATTCTCCCCTCTCCCTGTGGGAGTGAGTCCCCCATTCTCCCCTCTCTCTGTGGGAGTGAGTCCCCCATTCTCCCCTCTCCCTGTGGGAGTGAGTCCCCCAATCTCCCCTCTCCCTGTGGGAGTGAGTCCCCCATTCTCCCCTCTCCCTGTGGGAGTGAGTCCCCCATTCTCCCCTCTCCCTGTGGGAGTGAGATCCCCATTCTCCCCTCTCCCTGTGGGAGTGAGTCCCCCATTCTCCCCTCTCCCTGTGGGAGTGAGTCCCCCATTCTCCCCTCTCCCTGTGGGAGTGAGTCCCCCATTCTCCCCTCTCCCTGTGGGAGTGAGTCCCCATTCTCCCCTCTCCCTGTGGGAGTGAGATCCCCATTCACCCCTCTCCCTATGGGAGTGAGCCCCCCACATCCTCCCCAATACAGAGTAAAGCTTCCTCTACACTGTCCCCATCAAACACTCCCAGGACAGGGACAGCATGGAGTTAGATACACAGTAAAGCTCCTCCTAATTTCTGGCTACAGTAACTCTAACCCTGCCGTATCCCTTGCAGGTGAACAGACCTCTGACTATGAAGAAGGATGGTATCCAGACCCGCAACCGAAAGGTTTCGAACAAATCAAAGAGGGTAAAGAAATCCCAGGAGCACTTTGGCGAACTGCCCAAGGACATGGGGAATGAGGGTTCCCCTTTCCCCTTGGGCTCAGCTGCCTTCCAGAGCCAGCTGACCTCTGTCGGTCACATGGTGCCCTACAGCCATGCCCCTCACCTGTTGGCCAACCCCCTGCACCCTCAGCCGAGCCTAAGCTACAGCCATCACCCCTCAACCAGCATCGTGTCAGCCCTCAGCTAGGCAGACTCCTTCCCACCCTGCTGGAGGGCAGCCCCTGCTCTGGGATCTCACGCTGATGGATAACAGATACACCAAAACCCCACACCATACCCACGTGGGAGCCGAACCCCGTGCAAACTCTAACTGTTCGACGTGCGCATGCTCCCGGCAAAGGGGCAGCAAATTCACACTTCAACAGACTGTACAGATTTCCTCCGTACGAGATTAGCCTCTGCCCTGGGTGTGATCTGGGTTCCTGGCCAAAGCCAGCTACACATGTAGTATTTTTGGATACAAATATATGTATAAATAAGCAATCCCATATTTACACATCAACTGGCGACTTTGTTATATCTAACACTTGCTCAACCGACCACATTGAAGGGCGAAAGCAGAGAATGAAGGATCCCGGCGAGGAGGAGAATATTGTTCTTTATCAAACTCTTGTCAAATATCTCGACACGCCAACTTGGTCACCAAGTAACCACCACTTTCTGGTGCGTTTCCTTCCCACTGTGTTTGCAATGCGGTCCTCAGCTGAGACTACTCCATGGCAACATCTCAACCAACCAAGACATGACAGGTTGGCAAAGTCGCACTCCTTGGCTCCAAGCACAATAAGTTATGAAATGTAGCATTCTTGCATGTGTCCTGATGTCAAGACACATCACCAGCGCTTCTCAATTAATTCCCAGCAATACCCTGTTACAGGTGAATTCAGGAAAGTAGATAGTCCTTTCGAGAAGTGCATTTGGAAGAATCTTTCAATGACATGGCCTCGGGAATTCACTCTATGCCTTTTGTTTGGGAACCTTCTCTTACTACGTTCTTTCTCAATCTCTGTCACCTCCACCTGCCCCGACACTCCCCCCCGTCAGCCCCTACACCCCCTCCCTATCTCTGTCACCTCCTCCAGCCCCTACACACTCTCCCTATCTCTGTCCCCTCCTCCAGCCCCTACACTCCCTCCCTATTTCTGTCACCTCCTCCAACCCCTACACACTCTCCCTATCTCTGTCCCTTCCTCCAGCCCCTACACCCCCTCCCTATCTCTGTAACCTCCACCTGCCCCGACACTCCCCCGTCACCTCCTCCAGCCCCTACACCCCCTCCCTATCTCTGTCCCCTCCTCCAGCCCCTACACCCCCTCCCTATCTCTGTCACCTCTTCCAGCCCCTACACCCCCTCCCTATCCCTGTCACCTCCTCCAGCCCCTACACACTCTCCCTATCTCTGTCCCCTCCTCCAGCCCCTACACTCCCTCCCTATTTCTGTCACCTCCTCCAACCCCTACACACTCTCCCTATCTCTGTCCCTTCCTCCAGCCCCTACACCCCCTCCCTATCTCTGTAACCTCCACCTGCCCCGACACTCCCCCGTCACCTCCTCCAGCCCCTACACCCCCTCCCTATCTCTGTCCCCTCCTCCAGCCCCTACACCCCCTCCCTATCCCTGTCACCTCCTCCAGCCCCTACACCCCCTCCCTATCTCTGTCACCTCTTCCAGCCCCTACAACCCCTCCCTATCTCTGTCCCTTCCTCCAGCCCCTACACCCCCTCCCTATCTCTGTCCCCTCCTCCAGCCCCTACACCCCCTCCCTATCTCTGTCACCTCTTCCAGCCCCTACACCCCCTCCCTATCTCTGTCCCTTCCTCCAGCCCCTACACCCCCTTCCCTATCTCTGTCCCCTCCTCCAGCCCCTACACCCCCTCCCTATCTCTGTAACCTCCACCTGCACCGACACTCCCCCCCGTCACCTCCTCCAGCCCCTACACCTCTTCCTATCTCTGTAACCTCCACCTGTCCCGACACTCCCCCCCGTCACCTCCTCCAGCCCCTACACCTCTTCCTATCTCTGTAACCTCCACCTGTCCCGACACTCGCGTCACCTCCTCCAGCCCCTACATCTCCTCCCTATCCCTGTCACCTCCTCCAGCCCCTACATCTCCTCCCTATCTCTGTCACCTCCTCCAGCCCCTACACCCCCAACTGTCACCTCCTCCAGCCCCTACACCCCTAAATCTGTCACCTCCTCCAGCCCCGACACCCCCCCATCTGTCACCTCCTCCATCCCCTACATCCCCTCCCTATCTCTGTCATCTCCTTCAGCCCCTACATCCCCAACTGTCACCTCCTCCAGCCCCAACACCCCCTCCCATCTCTGTCACCTCCTCCAGCCCCTACACCCCCTAAACCTGTCACCTCCTCCATCCTTCAGTCTCCTCTTATCTCTATAACATTGTCCAGTTGCTACAATCTTCACTAACTTTGTCTCTGATACCTTCTGCAGCCCCCTCTGCGATCTCTGAACTCCTCCATTGCTGGCCATGCCTTCGGCTCTTTGTTTGAGAGGTGGGGACATTGTCTGAGCGTTAGAACGCCCTCCCTAAACCTGCCTACCTCACTATATGACTTCCTTCAAAATGACCCGTTGGGACTGCCGCTTTGGTCACTTGTCTCTAACAGCTCCTTACTTGACTCTGCGTCTGATTTTATTTTGTAATGCTCTTACAAAGTGCCTTGAGGATGTTTTATTTTGCTGAGTGCTCTGTAAAAACGAGACATGTCATTGTTGTTGTGTTAGTTGCTCTGTAAGAACTATCAAGTGCAATGGACTGTGTGTATTTTATATATTACACTATATTACAGCATTAACCATTAAGTATCACCTTCACCATCTGATTATTGTCCATTCATAGGGTCTTAAGACTCTGTATAGCGTGGAAGCAGGTCATTCAGCCCATTGAGTCCACACCAACCCTCTGAAGAGAATCACACCCCAATCCAACCCTGTTTCTGTAACGCTGCATTCCCCTGGACACTGTGGGCAATTTCCCACGGGCAGTCCGTCCTAACCGCACATCCCTGGACACTGTGGGCAATTTCCCACGGGCAGTCCGTCCTAACCGCACATCCCTGGACACTGTGGGCAATTTCCCACGGGCAGTCCGTCCTAACCGCACATCCCTGGACACTGTGGGCAATTTCCCACGGGCAGTCCGTCCTAACCGCACATCCCTGGACACTGTGGGCAATTTCCCACGGGCAGTCCGTCCTAACCGCACATCCCTGGACACTGTGGGCAATTTCCCACGGGCAGTCCGTCCTAACCGCACATCCCTGGACACTGTGGGCAATTTCCCACGGGCAGTCCGTCCTAACCGCACATCCCTGGACACTGTGGGGCAATTTCCCACGGGCAGTCCGTCCTAACCGCACATCCCTGGACACTGTGGGCAATTTCCCACGGGCAGTCCGTCCTAACCGCACATCCCTGGACACTGTGGGCAATTTCCCACGGGCAGTCCGTCCTAACCGCACATCCCTGGACACTGTGGGCAATTTCCCACGGGCAGTCCGTCCTAACCGCACATCCCTGGACACTGTGGGCAATTTCCCACGGGCAGTCCGTCCTAACCGCACATCCCTGGACACTGTGGGCAATTTCCCACGGGCAGTCCGTCCTAACCGCACATCCCTGGACACTGTGGGCAATTTCCCACGGGCAGTCCGTCCTAACCGCACATCCCTGGACACTGTGGGCAATTTCCCACGGGCAGTCCGTCCTAACCGCACATCCCTGGACACTGTGGGCAATTTCCCACGGGCAGTCCGTCCTAACCGCACATCCCTGGACACTGTGGGCAATTTCCCACGGGCAGTCCGTCCTAACCGCACATCCCTGGACACTGTGGGCAATTTCCCACGGGCAGTCTGTCCTAACCGCACATCCCTGGACACTGTGGGCAATTTCCCATGGGCAGTCCGTCCTAACCGCACATCCCTGGACACTGTGGGGCAATAAGGAATGGCCAAGCCAAACTAACCTGCACATCTTTGAACTGTGGGAGGAAACCGGAGCACCTGGAACAAACCCACACAGACACAGGGAGAATGTGCAAACTCCACACAGACCATCGCTCAAGTGTGCAATCAAACCAGAGTCCCTGGAGCTGTGAGGCTAACCACTGAGCCATTGGAGTTTGCAACCTCACTCTCTATAAATCAGCCAACACTATGGCCCACCTCCCCCAGATAATTATGTTAATTCATTGACTGGATGCGCATGTAGGCCAACATTTATTGCCCCTTGATTTTGACCCGGAGACGCTGACGGAACAGCCGATATCATCTCCGAGTCAGAATGGTATGTGTGGGGTGGTGGGGGGAGTGCGGCCTGGAGGGGAATCACATTTGGTGGGTGCTCCCCACCAATCCTTTCAGGGCATAGAGGTGGCAGGTTGGAAGGAGCTGTTGGATGGTACACACACTGCTGCCACTGTGTGTTGGTGGTGAGGAGGGTGGGGGTTTCTTTGTGCTGGATGTGCTGAGCGTTGTCAGAACAGGCTTTTCTGTTGGACCTTAAATACTCAATTAGCTTCCCTGAGCCATTAGACAATAGTTGGTGTATGTTTCTAGCTTGTTGTATGAAGTATAAACCCCACGTCCTCAACCTAAGCCCGCACCTAAATAATAAATTGCTTGGCTCAAATATTATTGGTTCTAAGTTGAGGGTGAAGTTGTCTTTTTTGTTGATCTTTCGCGGCATGTTGTTGGACCCTGCATTTATCACCCATCTCTAATTGCCCCTGGAGAAAGCAGTGGTGAGACATCTCCTTGACCCACGGTAGTCTCCATGTGGTGTAGGGATACCCTGCACAGTACTCCCTCAGAAAGGGAGTTCCAGGATTCCTTCCTGGCAACACTGAAGGAACGGTCAATATCATTCCCGGTTGGGATGGCGGCCAATATCATTCCCAGTTGGGATGGAGAGGTTTGGAGGAGCCTTAGTGGGTCAGTGTAGTGCGTCTTACTCACTGCCAGATTCCCAGGCTCTGATGTTCTAACCCACGCTCCCCCATTCTACCTCCATTTGGTTTGGGCTGCAAGGCTGGTTGGGATGGTACCCTGGAGAGAAAGCAGGAGTAGACACTACCTTCATCTTACTCAGTTGAGAGCTTCCTCTTCCCACCATCATGGTGACAAGGCAGACAAAGGATTGAGATGGAAAGGGGGCCATAGCACCCACACCCACAGACAAAGCAGATACCACAATGAAGAACTGTTAACGTGCAAGGGGGAGAAATCCAGTAGGGCATTGACAAGTCGATGGAATGGGTGGAAAGGGGGGCAGATGAGATTCAATGGTCAGAGGAACATCGAGAGATAATATAAAACAGTGAGTGGGCTGTAGGGAGATGGGTGTATATGTGCACAGATCATTGAAGGTGGCAGGACAGGTAGAGAGAACAGTTACGAGTTCCTGATGAAGGGCTTATGCTCGAAACGTCAAATCTCCTGTTCCTCGGATGCTGCCTGACCTGCTGCGCCTTTCCAGCAACACATTTTCAGCTCTGATCTCCAGCCTCTGCAAACCTCACTTTCTCCTCCAGAGAGCACAGTTAGTAAAACACAGTGTTCTCGGTTTTATTCATACAGACCTCGAGTACAGGAGCAAGGAGGTGATGTTGAACTTGTACGAGACATTTGTTAGACTTAGCTGCAGTACTGCGTATGGTTTAGGAAAAACGTGAACACATTGGAGAGAGAATGCAGAGTTGATTCACACGGATGGTTCCAGGGATGAGAAACTTGAGCTATGAAGATAGACTGAAGAAGTTGGGGACTGTTCTCCTCCGAGAGAGGGTGAAAGAGAGATTTGTTAGGAATTTTTCAAAATCATGAGCAGAAATGGGTGGCACGGTGGCACAGTGGTTAGCGCTGCTGCCTCACAGCGCCAGAGACCTGGGTTCAATTCCCGACTCAGGCGACAGACTGTGTGGAGTTTGCACGTTCTCCCCGTGTCTGCGTGGGTTTCCTCCCACAGTCCAAAGATGTGCAGGTCAGGTGACTTGGCCATGCTAAATTGCCCGTAGTGTTAGATAAGGGGCAAATGTAGAGGTATGGGTGGGTTGCACTTCAGCGGGTTGGTGTGGACTTGTTGGGCCGAAGGGCCTGTTTCCACACTGTAAGTAATCTAATCTAATAAATGGGGAAAATAAAATAGGGAGGAGCTATTTGGGCCGGGTGCTGGCAGGTGGGACTAGATTGGGTTGGGATATCTGGTTGGCATGGACGAGTTGGACTGAAGGGTCTGTTTCCGTGCTGTACATCTCTATGACTCTAAAGCCTCATCAATTCTTTTAAGCTGAAAGTAAATCTTCCTCGGCACTGTTTCCAACATAAACACTTGGAGGGAGGTAGGATACAGAATACTCCTACCCTATCACCGTAATCTACTCCAGTTGGCCACATACTTCCTTCTGAGACAACCCTCTTAAACAACCCTCTGAAATCTCTAAGCCTGTCCAACAGACAAATGGGGCTAGTTCAGTTGAGGAAACCTGGTCAGCATGTGTGAGTTGGACCGAAGGGCCTGGTTATATGCTGTATGCCTCTATGACTATAAAAACGATAACTCTTAAGCATGTCCATAAATCCCATCGCTCGGTCACTGGGTGCCTTGCCTTCAGTTTGCTGGGTTTTTAAGCTCTGGAATCCCAGCCCTTAAGCTCTGCAACTCCGAGTCTCCGCCTGTAAGATGGTCCTTAAATCTGACCTCTCTTTGGGTCACCCGGCACTAATAACTCACAACCATGCCCCAGGGTTGAATTCTACCTAGTGACTGCGCAAGTGAAGCACCTCAGGGCGGCCACTCAAATGAGGTAACGGTGCTATGCAAATGAAAGTTGTTGTTAAATCTTCCTGCAGTGCTTTGTCGGAGCAGCGTTCTGACATGAAGCCTACTCCATTGTTTGCTCCCCTACTCTGCCACAATGCCTGCTTCTGATCGAGGAATATAAACCAACTTCTGGCATGTTATTTAGCCTCAGCCTTTGAAGCTGGCCGTACTCCGCATTTGCACACAGATTCCGTTGGTATCTAGACGGTCCATCTCGCTGTGATGTAGGCGGTGACCGCGTTGGGGTTTGCTGTTTGTGTGAGATTCCTATAAAGTGCATTCTCATTGTCATGACCAGAGGAAACTTGGTGCAGCAGAGATAATAAAGCAGCGGATACTGTCCTGTCGTGTGGACTTCATTGTTATACAACTCTGTCAGAAGGATCCACATTCTCTCATGTAACTCGACAAACAGTTGAGATCTGAGACAGACCCCTGAAATGACCTTGGACATGCTACTCTACACAATCCCAATGGACCCAAACCCCTTCCCATTCACTCCCTGTTTACACAATCCCAACGGACCCAAATCCTATCTGGTTCACTTCCTTTCTGCACTGTCTCAATGGACCCAAACCCCTTCCGATTCACTCCTGCCCTACAACATCCCAATGGGCCCAAACCCCTTCCCAATCACCTCTGCTCTACAACATCCCAATGGAACCAAACCCCTTACCATTCACTCCTGCTCTACAACATCCCAATGGACCCAAACCCCTTACCATTCACTCCTGCTCTACAACATCCCAATGGACCCAAAGCCCTTCCGATTCACTCCTGCCCTACAACATCCCAATGGACCCAAACCCCTTCCCAATCACCTCTGCTCTACAACATCCCAATGGACCCAAACCTCTTCCCATTCATTCCTGCTCTACACTGTCCCAATGGACACAAACCCCTTCCCATTCTCCCCTGCTCTACAACATCCCAATGGACCCAAACCCCTTCCCATTCATTCTTGTTTTACTCTGTCCCAATGGACCCAAACCCCTTCCCATTCTCCCCTGCTCTACAACATCCAAATGGACCCAAACCCCTTCCCATTCACTCCTGCTCTAGAACATCAGTGTCTGACCATGTGCTTTGTGTTAGTCGTGGGTCATAAGGCCACAAGAGATTATATTCCTCTGGAGCTCAATAAAGAGTACAGGAGAACATGCCATGGGCAGCACCAAGTATACCCAAAGATGAGTTGTTAGCCCAGTGAAGCCCCACCACAGGACTACTTGTGTGCCAGACAATAGAAGCAGTTTACAGCAGATAGGGCTAAATGATTCCACGACCATCAGGTCAGATCAAATCTCTGCAAGTCCTGCCACATCCAGTTGTAAATGATGGTGGACAGTTCAACAATTCACTAGAAGAGGTGGCTCTACAGATATCCCCATTCTCAACTGCGAGCTCATCAGTGCAAACTTCAGGGCTGAACCATTCATGACAACCTTTGGTCATCAGTACCGAGTGGATAGTCTCAGATCCAGAGGTCCCCAGCCTGACAGATTCCACTCTTCAGGCAAGATTTGATTCACTCCACGTGACAAGAAGAAATGGGTGAAGATCATAAGATGTCGGCCATTCAGCCCATCCAATCTGCTCCATCATTCAGTGAGATCATGGCTGATCTGATCATCTTCAAAGCCGTTTTCCTGCTTTTTCCTCATAATTCAATAATCATCCTAATGCTACTGAGCCCTACACTTTAGGAAGGAGATTTTTTTTTAAAGAAAGGAGGTGAAGGTTTTAGAAGAGAGAGGGAGACAGAGGTGAAGATCACAAGATCATTTCCTGGGTGGTGGATCTTCAGTGATGTTCAGAGATTGGAGATGCTGGGACTGTTTTCTTCGGAGAGATGTTTGAGAGGGAGATTCGATTGAGGTGTGTTCGAAACCACGAGGGATTCGGGGATTGAGTAGAGAGGGAGAAACTGTTCCTTGTTGGTGGAAGGATTGAGAATCAGAGGGGGCAGAGATTGAAGGTGATCAGCCAAGAGGGCGACGTGGGGAGAGACACTTTCCTGCGATGAGTGGTTAGGGTCTGGAATAAACGTGGGTGCGTGGGGAGGCAGGTTCAATCATCGCTTTCGAGGGAAGTAGATCATTATTGGAAGAGAGGGAGAATTTCAGGGGTAACAGGGAAAAGGCAGGCAGGGTGGGTACAAGAGAAGTTGCTCCAGCAAAGGGCCAACACCAAAGTGAGAGGCCAAAAGGCCTCCTTTGGGGCTGTAATCATTTTAACTGGGTCAAATAGTGTCAACCTTGTTGTAAAAAAAATTCCGATTTCGCTCACTTAAATAAAGTCATCAACTTGAGGTGATAATTTTTTTTTAAAACACACTTTTTAAACTGGTGAAGCAATTTCTAAATGTGTCAGCCAGTTGGCCAAATTTACTGCAGCGCTGACCAAGTCAGCCAGGTGCTGAGATAAGAACCTCACTTATCAGTTTACCACATCAAACGTCCATCAGTCACATCACATGGGGTGATGGGAACTACACCGAGATGGTATTTCGACATTTTCCTTCTGAACGTTAGCAGGGAAACTTTCTGATTAAAATACGGCAAATGTGTGTCAACCAATGCCTAATGGGCAACACTATCACGCCTCGATCACAGGGATTTGTGTTCAATGGCCACTCCAGGGCCTGAGCACAAAGTAATCCAGTGCTGAGGGAGCGGGCACTGTAGGAGGGTCAGTGCTGAGGGAGTGGGCACTGTCGGAGGGTCAGTGCTGAGAGGGAGCGGGCACTGTCGGAGGGTCAGTGCTAAAGGAGTGCCGCACTGTCGGAGGGTCAGTGCTGAGTGAGCGGGCACTGTTGGGGGGTTAATGCTGAGAGAGCGGGCACTGTCAGAGGGTCAGAGCTGAGGGAGTGCCGCACTGTCAGAGGGTCAGTGCTGAGCAAGAGCCGTACTGTCGGAGGGTCAGTGCTGAGTAAGTGCCGCACTGTCAGAGGGTCAGTGCTGAGCGAGAGCCGCACTGTCCGAGCGTCAGTGCTGAGGGAGTGCCGCACTGTTGGAGGGTCAGTGCTGAGGGAGTGTCGCACTATCGGAGAGTCAGTGCTGAGTGAGCACAACATTGTCGGAGGGTCAGTGCTGAGTGAGCGGGCACTGTCGGAGGGTCAGCACTGAGGGAGAGGGCACTGTCGAAAGGTCAATGCTGATGGAACGCTGTCAGAGGGTCAGTGCTGAGTGAGCATCACATTGTCGGAGGGTCAGTGCTGAGTGAGCAGGCACTGTTGGAGGATCAATGCTGAGGGAGAGGGCACTGTCAGAGGGTCAGAGCTGAGGGAGAACCACACTGTTGGAGGGTCAGCACTGAGGGAGAGGGCACTGTCGAAAGGTCAATGCTGAGGGAGCGCTGTCAGAGGGTCAGTGCTGAGGCAGCACTGTCAGAGGGTCAGTGCTGAGGGAGCACCACATTGTTGGAGGGTCAGTGCTGAGTGAGCGGGCACAATCAGAGGGTCAATGCTGAAGGAGTGTCGCACTGTCGGAGGGTCAGTGCTGAGTGAGCGGGCATTGTCAGAGGGTCATTGCTGAGGGAGCACCACATTGTTGGAGGGTCAGTGCTGAGTGAGCGCTATCAGAGGGTCAGTGCTGAGGGAGCACCATATTGTCAGAGGGTCAATGCTGAGGGACAACCGCACTGTTGAAGGGTCAGTGCTGAGGGATTGCCGCACAGTCAGAGGGTCAGTGCTGAGGGAGCAGGCACTGTCGGAAGGTCAGTGCTGAGGGAGCACTGTATTGTCGGAGGGTCAGTGCTGAGGAAGCACCGCACTGTTGGAGAGTCAGTAATGGGGAGTGTTGCACTGTCAGAGAGTCAGTGCTCAGGGAGTATGTGCTGTCAGAGGGTCAGCGCTAAGACAGCGGGCACCGATAGTGGGTCCTTCCTTGACAATCCCAGCTCAGAGGTAGTACAATGTTAGACAGAGTAAAGCTCACTTTACAGCGTTCTCATCAAAGACTCCCAGGACAAGGACATGGCAGGGTGAGATACAAACCAAAGCTACCTCTACACTGTTCCCATCAAATCCTCCCAGAACAAGGAGAGTTCAGAGTTAGATACAGAAAAAAGCTTCCTTTACACTGTTCCCATCAAACTCTCCCAGGATAGGGACAGTATGGGTTTACATACAGAGCTCTACACTGACCCCATAAACACTCACAGGACAGGGGCAGTATGGATTAGTTACTGAGTAAAGCTTTCTCCACAGTGTTCCCATAAAACACCCCCTGGACAGCGAGAGTACAAGGTTAGATACAGAGTAAAGGTCCCTCTGCACTGTTTCCCATCTAACACTCTGAGGACATGAACAGAATGGGGTTAGATAGAGCGTAAAATCTCTCTACACTGTCACCCATCAACACTCTCAGGACAGGAAGAGCAGGGGGTTAGATACAGAGTAAAGCTCCCTTTACACAGTCACCCATCAAACACTCCCAGGGATAGGAACAGCAGGGGGTTAGACACAGAGTAAAGCTCCCTCTAAATTAGTCACGTTGCTAATACACACAGGGTAACTTTGTTGTTCAACCATCTCTGACTGTGCATTGCCTGACTGAAAGGCACTCTGCTTGATAGTATAGGAAACCCAAACCATTTCTGAGCATCATCGCTCTGTGAAGGAAGAGGTCTAGAATTTATCTGCACTATATCGAGAAGAACAATTTGGCATGAGTCACTCAGAGGGAGCAGGCCCGAGCTTACTGACCACACAGTTCCTTGTTGGTCTGGTGAGTGACATTTACTCATACTCCTGCCTCTCAACTCTCCCCTCAGCCTCATCTTCTCCTCATCAGATAAAAATATTTACATGGCAAACCCTTTATCTCCAAACACCGGTTTCCTCTTGGCCTGTGGCCTTAAACGATCATTTAAATAAAGAAATTTAATTTTTTGTCGCTTGCATTTTCATTGACCAGTCGTGCGGGAGTGATATTTTCCTTCCAATGTCAAAAGCTGTTCTTGGTTTTGAAGAAAGGTTGCTGGACTTGAAACGTTAGCTTCTTTTTCTCTCTCCACAGATGCTGCCAGACCTGCCAAGTTTCTCCAGCACGTTTCTGTTTCAGATTTCCAGCATCTGCAAGATATTTAATGTCCCTCTTGCTAGTCTCTGCGCCATTTCTGTTATGCAGCTGCCTAGTTTCCTTTTTGAGCAGTTTGTGGGAATAAAAACCATTAAAATACAGGGACAGGAGTAGGCTGGTTGGCCCTTCTAGCCTACTCCACGACTCAATAGGATTATAGCTGCTCTGATATTCCCCACATCTTTTGCCCACATCTTTTGATTCCCTGACTGATCAAGAATCCACCTATCTCAGCTGTAAATATACATAAAGACTCTGCTCCCACAGCTCTCTCTGTGGCAAAGAGTTCCAAAGACTCCCAATCCTCTGGGAGAAGAAATTTCTGCTCATCACAGTTGATTTTCCTTGATTCTGAGACTTTATGCCATCAGCTCCCTCACTCTTCGATGAGGGGAAACGTCCTCTCTGTATTTAACCTGTCACTTACCCTTGATGATAAACCCACTTGTTTTGATGCAATCACCTCTCAGTCTTCTAAACTCCAGGGAGTAGAGTCGCAACCTATTTAACCTTTGCTCATAAGACAATCCCTCCACACCAGGGATCACCCAAGTGAACGTTGTCTGAACTTCCTCCAATGTGGAAGTGGCTGGCATAGAGATGAGAAGCTCCTTCTGGACTAGAACAATGCTGTGAAATGCTCTTTCCCTCTCTCCTCTCTGTGGAAACAGTGAAGACACCAATCCTTTCTTGTACTTATACCTTCTGATGTTTGTCCTGAGAACCAAAGCATGATTAGTAAGCTTGCAGACAGCTCTCAAATAGGCGGTATTGTGGACAGTAAGGAAGAAGGATAAAGTGAGGACTGCAGATGCTGGAGATCAGAGCTGAAAGATGTGTTGCTGGGAAAAGCGCAGCAGGTCAGGCAGCATCCAAGGAGCAGGAGAATCGATGTTTCGGGAATAAGCCCTTCTTCAGGAGGAAGAAGGACCTTGATCAGCTGGGCAAGTTACTTGAGAAATGGCAAATGGAGTTTAATACAGATGTGTGAGGTCTTGGAAAGTCAAATCAAGGTCGGAGTTTCATGGTGAAAGGTAGTGCCTTAAGGAGTGTAGTGGCACAGAGGAACCTTGGAGTTCAGGTGCACAGTTCTTTGAAAGTGGAGTCACAGGTGGACAAAGCAGTGAAGAAAACTTTCAGCACACTGGCCTTCCTGAGTCAGGGCACTGAGTATAGACATATGCTGCAGTTGTACAGGACATCGGTGAGGCTGCATTTCGAGTACTGTGTTCAGTTTTGGTCACCTTTCTATAGGAAGGATGTTGTTAAACTGGAATGAGTGCAGAAGCAATTTACAAGGATGTTGTCTGGATTCAAGCCTCTGAGTTATACGCAGACATTGAACAAACTAGGAGTTTTTTTTCGAGCGTACGAGATGAGAGGGGATCTTATAGAAGTGTATAAGATAATGAGAGCTGTGGATAGGGTGAATACACTCCGTCTTGTTCCCAGGGTTGGGGAAATCGAGGACTAGAGGACATCAGTTTAAGGTTAGAAGGGAAAGAATAAAAGGGAACCTGAGGGGCAACTTTTATTTTACACAGAGGATGGTACGCATGTGCACTGAGCTGCCAGCACAAGTGGCTGAGGTGGGTACATTAACAACATTTAAAAGGCATTTGGACAAAGTATGGATTGGAAAGATTTAGAAGGATATGGGCCAAGTACAGGGAAGTGGGGTTAGTGTGGATGGATAGTTTGGTCAAAGTTTTGGGCAAAGGACCTGTCTCTGTGCTGTAGGACTCTATAATTAAGGGGTGGCATGGTGGCCCAGTGGGTAGCACTGCGTCTTCACAGCGCCAGAGACTTGGGCTCGATACCACCCTTGTGCAACTATCTGTATGCAGTTTGCAGATTCTCCCTATGTCTGCGTGGGTTTCCTCCGGGTGCTCCAGTTTCCTCCCGCAGTCCAAAGATATGCAGGCTCAGTGGACTGGCCATGCTAAATTGCCCTCAGTGTCCAGGGATGTGCAGACCAAGTGGATTAGCCATGGGAAATGCGGGTTTACAGGGATGGGGCAGGAGGGTGGGTCTGGGTGGGATGCTCTTAGAGGGTGGGTACGGACCTGATCGGTCAAATGGCCTGTTAACATGCTGTAGGGATTCTATGAACTAGACTGGGTAAACACTGACTGTTTCTAATGACCAGAAAGTTCAGAAACAGGGATCATAATCTAAAGGAAATGGGGTAGGACTGAGAGGAAAAGAAATTATCTTCACCCAGAGAGTGGGAGTCCATGCAATCCCCTTCCACAGAAAGCAGTCAAGGCCACAACATTAAGTATTTTCGAGAAACAGTTAGATATGATTCTTAGGGGCTGAAGGAGTCAAAGGGTGTGGGGGAGAAAGCAGGGAGCAAGGGACTGATTTGAGTGATCAACCATGATCCTATTAAATGGCGGGGCAGACTCAAGGGGCTGAATGGCCTACTTCTCTTCCTATGTCCTGCATGTGTTGGACATTCGGCCTGAGTTGCACTGCCTGGGCACATGTGAGCAGTGACTCAACAGGAACCGATGGTAACTGATGTCACTAGGCGGCCATTTTGGGTGAGCAGGCAGCCATTTTGATGGCCACCTCGTGTCCGGGCCAATTATTTCGCTCTCGGCCCCCCTTGAATAAATAACCTACAGTGTTTGGTTTATGTCTCTGGAATGGCTTCGCAACCCAATCCTTGGCGAAAGCCTTTGCCCACTGCCTTCCATCCTGGGCATGATGCGCACAGCTTGGATCGAGGCGATCACAAATGCTGTCTGGAGCGGGGGATGGTTCACAAATGCGGGGCGACTCGTTCCCCCCTCTCCGGTCACTTCCCACATCAACTCCTAGTCTGCTGGCTCTCCTGAGGAGTTTGACACACACCTCCCCCCACCCACAACCATCATTGCCATGACCAAAATCCTCCGTTTTCATTGTTTCGTCCAGTTCCCACACACATGGAGCCTTTTCACACTGTTTGCAGGAAACTAGCAGGCCTGATCTCTTTGATCAATCCTGGAAAAATAATCGGGTTGCGATAAATGTGAGAAAAACTCACTGGCGAAGATACGGAGGAGGTACAAACTCTCTGTGATCTCTTGTGGAAATTTTCTTCCCTTCAAATTCTCAAATTTCTTGCTCTGAGAGCCAGGGATTTTTATCTGGAAGTATCTGCGAAGCTTTGCCAGATTTGGACATCAATAGAAAGCTTGTCTACAGTGATTAATTACAATCGCCACCAGTCTCCCCCACATAATCTCACAGAAGCATCACACAACATTTCTTCCATGTCCTTTTGCACCAAGCTGACTGGAATGTCACTAGCCTTGCAATCCAAAGGCCCGGCGACTGTAGCTCAGGTCCACTTAAAAATATATCAAAGTTATCAAGGTGACAGCAATCTCACTGCACAGTCAGAGGGTCTGTGGTGAGGGAACGGACACAGTCAGAGGGTCAGTGGTGAGGGAAGGGGCACAGTCAGAGGGTCTGTGGTGAGGGAACGGGCACTGTCAGAGGGTCAGTGGTGAGGGAAGGGGCACTGTCAGAGGGTCAGTGGTGAGGGAAAGGGCACTGTCAGAGGGTCTGTGGTGAGGGAACGGGCACAGTCAGAGGGTGCGTAGTGATGGAACGGGCACAGTCAGAGGGTCAGTGGTGAGGGAAGGGGCACTGTCAGAGGGTCAGTGGTGAGGGAAGGGGCACAGTCAGAGGGTCAGTGGTGAGGGAACGGGCACAGTCAGAGGGTGCGTGGTGAGGGAACGGGCACAGTCAGAGGGTCTGTGGTGAGGGAACGGGCACAGTCAGAGGGTCAGTGGTGAGGGAAGGGGCACAGTCAGAGGATCTGTGGTGAGGGAACGGGCACTGTCAGAGGGTCAGTGGTGAGGGAAATGGCACAGTCAGAGGGTCAGTGGTGAGGGAGTGGGTACTGTCAGAGGGTCAGCGGTGAGGGAACAGGTACTATCAGAGGGTCAGTGGTGAGGGAAGGGGCACTGTCAGAGGGTCAGTGGTGAGGGTACAAGCCCTGTCAGAGGGTCAGTGCTGAGGGAGTGGGTATTGTGAGAGAGTCAGTGGTGAGGGAACAGGTACTGTCAGAGGGTCAGTGGTGAGGGAAGGGGCACTATCAGAGGGTCAGTGGTGAGGGAAGGGGCACTGTCAGAGGGTCAGTGGTGAGGGAATTGGCATTGTCAAAGGGTCAATGCTGAGGGTACAAGCCCTGTCAGACGGTCAGTGCTGAGGGAGTGGTTACTGTCAGAGGGTCAGTGCTGAGGCAGTGCCATTTTTCATGCTGAGATGATAGGCTCCATAAACCTCCTCAGGAGGATATACATGATCCCCTGAGCGCTCAGAAAAAGAGAAAGGGGAGGTTTAGATGGGGTTTTCCAATCTGGGTCATTTCTTACACAGCCACTTGTGAGAGCTTGCTTTGTGCAAATTGGCTGTTGTTCTTTTTTTTCATTGGGATATGGGGTGTTGCTGGGTAAACCAGCATTTGTTGCCTACCTGTTGAATGGAGTGACTTGTTAGATCAATTCAGAGGGTTGCCCACATTGCAGTGTGGGACCTGAAATCAGTAGTAAGCCCAGACCAGATGAAGGGGGCCAGATTCCCTTCTCTTCTGGGGCATTACTGAACCTGATTAGTAACCTGATTTCAAAGACAGATGATGGTTGTCATGGTCACTACCACCAAGACTGGCAATATGTCAAGGTTTGGTTAAATGAATTTAAATTCCTCACCATGAACATTGTGGATGAAGGGGGTGAAGGTGTTTGAGAAGGTGCTAAGGCAGTGAACACGATCTGGACAAACATGTGTGTGATTTAGACACAGTGATGGGACAGTTTAGGACCAGAGGGCATCAGCTCAGAATAAAGGGACTGGGGTTCGGGTTAAACCAATTCAAGACTGAACTGAGGAAGGATTTTTTTTCACAGAGGGATGTGATTGCCACAGACAGCTACTGGGGCGAGTCCTTGTGTGTATTTAAGGCTGCGAGAGATGGATTCTTGCTCAGTCAGGGAATCAAGGGTTGCCGGGTAAGGGCAGGAAGGTGGACATGAGGAGTGTTGGATCAGGTATGATTTTACTGTGTAGGCTGGAGGGTACAAATGGCCACCTACTGCTCCTCTCTCTTAAGGTCTTAATCAATTAAGTCATGATTTGGAGATGCCGGTGTTGGACTGGGGTGCACAGAGTTAAAAATCACACAACACCAGGTTATAGTCCAACAGGTTTAATTGGAAGCACACTAGCTTTCGGAGCGACGCTCCTTCATCAGGTCATTGTCTACCACCCGATGAAGGAGCATCGCTCCGAAAGCTAGTGTGCTTCCAATTAAACCTGTTGGACTCTAACCTGGTGTTGTGTGATTTCTAACCTAATCCATTAAGTAATGCATGCAAAGGCCACAAGGGGACAGCAGTGCATCAATGTTCAACCACTTTGCAGATTCAATCTGACAGCAAGGCGATATTCAGGGCACTTGTAATTGAACCAAGTCAATCTGGCTCTTCCACTTTCTGGGGACTGGTTCACCCTGAGGTGGGGGGAGGTTTGCATCCCACTCCAGCTGAGAAGAACCTTCTCCATGCTAGTAGATGTCTCCCAGTCCTCCTCACCCAGACCCTGAGCTGGTTAATGCTCAGATCTTGTTCACACTGCACTGTCTCTGGGGTCTGAGAGAAAGAGAGAGACAGAGAGAGGGAGAGAGACAGATCTCAGAGAAACCCAGAGAGGGGACTGGGAGACACCAGTCAGTGTACAGGTATCTCCCTGATAGGGAGAGAGAGAAGGAGAGAGAGAGAGAGAGAGATGGAGGGGGGGTAGGGGGGAACAGAGTGTCAGCAGTCAGTATACAGCTATCTTTCTGAAAGGGATGAGGGTCTCAGAGACACCAGTCAGTGGACAGATACCTCTCAGAGAGAGCTAGAGAGAGAGAGACAGGCAGGCAGGGAGAGAGAGAGAGTTTGGTGGCAGACAGGCAGAGAGAGAGAGAGAAAAAAGGTGATACTGAGAGACTGTGTGTGTGTGTCTGAAGAGAGTGAAAGAGAGAAGGGGGTACTGAGAGACACCAGTCATTATACAGATATCTCCCTGAGAGAGGGGGGGTCTGAGACACACCAGTATACAGATATCTCCCTGAGAGGGACAGGACTAGAGAAACACCAGTCAGTTTACAGTTATCTCCCTGACAGAGGGCGAGGGACGGAAGAGGGTACTGAGAGACACCAGTGAATGTACAGATATCTCCCTGCGAGGGACAGAACACCGACAGAGGGAGGGGGCGAAACAACCAATGTAACAATCTCTAGTCACTCAAATAGTGAATGCAGTTAGGGAGTCTTCAACATGCTGACATTGAGAACTGTGAAGTCTTCCACAGTTGAATAGGCCATAGCCAGGTTTCGGGGCAGGTTTGTTGAAATCAGCTAGGTCTCATCACTAGCAAAGGTGCCCAGTGTTCTAGGAGTCCCCCAGGTGACCCTGTAGCTGAATGCCTGGTGCAAGCAGGGCTGCCTGGTGAACAAGGACCTCATTATTGTGAATGCTCTGATAAGCTGGGTCTTGTGTTTACCCAGCCTGGCTGTTATCAGCCTCCGCAAACAGCAGGAAGTTGTAAACTGCGTTATGACACCTACCTGTTGCCTGGGCCTCAGTCATCAAGCCTCTGGTCAGCTTTCTGCTGATCAGCTGCAGGGGCTGCGCAGTAGGCTAGGGGAGAGAGCCAGCGAGAGTCAGTGGGAATATACTGGTCTGTTCAGTTACCACTGGGTTACAGACTGGGAGAACAACAACTCGAAACTTCCTGGTCGCTCTTCCACCACTGACTAGGCCAGGGACTAATCAAAAGGATAACACACTCAATCCATAAGAACTAGAATAAATTACTAATAAACTGCAGAGGATTTGGATCCATGTGTATGGGCTGATAGGAGATTAAATCTCCCTCTACAGTTTCGCCATCAAACACTCTCCGGACAGGGACAGCATGGGGTTAAATACAGAGTAAAGCTTCCTCTACACCATCCTTATTGAACACTCCCAGGACAGGGACAGCATGGGGTTAAATACAGAGTAAAGCTTCCTCTACACTGTCCTCCATCAAATATTCCAAGGACATGAACAGCACAGGGTTAGATACAGAGTAAAGCTCCCTCCACACTGTCACCCATCACACACTCCCAGGGACAGGGACAGCACAGGGTTAGATACAGAGTAAAGCTCCCTCTACACTGCACCCATCAAACACTCCCAGGGACAGGGACAGCACGGGGTTAGATACAGAGTAAAGCTCCCTCCACACTGTCACCCATCACACACTCCCAGGACACGGACAGCACAGGGTTAGATAGAGTAAAGCTCCCTCCACCCTGTCACCCATCACACACTCCCAGGACATGGACAGCACAAGGTTAGATACAGAGTAAAGCTCCCTCCACACTGTCACCCTCACACACTCCCAGGACATGGACAGCACAGGGTTAGATACAGAGTAAAGCTCCCTCCACACTGTCACCCTCACACACTCCCAGGACATGGACAGCACAGGGTTAGGTACAGAGTAAAGCTCCCTCCACACTGTCACCCTCACACACTCCCAGGACATGGACAGCACAGGGTTAGGTACAGAGTTAAGCTCCCTCTACACCGTCCCCTATCAAACACTCCCAGGGACAGGGACAGCACGGGGTTAGATACAGAGTAAAGCTTCCTCCACACTGTCACCCATCAAACACTCCCAGGGACAGGGACAGCACGGGGGTTAAATACAGAGTAAAGCTCCATCCTCACTGTCACAACCAAACACTCCCAGGACAAGGATAGAACATGATGAGATAGAGAGCAAAGTTCTGTCTACATTTTCCCTTGATACTGTCTCCATCAAACACCCCAGGACATGGATAGCACAGTGTCTGATACAGGTTGAAGCTACCTCTACACTGTCCCCCATCAACCATAATTAAGACTGATACAATATGGGATTATATACAGAGTACATCTCACCCTACATTTTTAATCTGGAAACTGAAAGTAAAGCTCCCTTGACACTATTCTGACTTAAAAACCCCACAGGATGGAGACAGCATGGAGTTGGATAAAGTGCAAAATTCCCTTGATGCTGTCTGAAACACTTGATGGACAGATACTTTGTGGGAGTTTGAAATGTTTATATCATACTTAACCTGTGGAGTTGCAATGGAGATCCATTTTAAGGACGTAGCAGATTTCAAAACTGCTTCTAGAAGGAAGGAGTCTTGGCAAGTCGCTTCCGTGCATCTTGTTGACAGTACACACTGCTGCTTCTGTGTGTTGGTGGTGGAGGGAGTGAATATTTAAGGTGGGGGTCAGCGTGGCGATTGAATGGGAGTTGGCTGGTTTGTCCTGAATGGTGTCTAGCTTCTTGAGTGTTGCTGGAGTCACACCCATCCAGGCAAGTGAGGAGAATTCCATTACACTCCTGACTTGTGCCTTGTCGATGAAGGGACAGACTGTGGGGGAGATCCAGGAGGGGAGTTACTTGTTGCAGGATTCCCAGCCTCTGATGTGCTCTTGTAACCACGGTATTGATCTGGCTAGATCCAGTTCAGTATCGAGTCAATGGTAACCCCCTGGATGTTGATATTGAGGCATTCAGTGATGGTAACACCAATGAATGTCAAAGGGGCAATGATTAGATTCTCTCTTGTTGGAGATGGTCATTGCCTGGTCCCTGTGTGGTGTGATTGTAACTTGCCACTTGTCAGCCCTGGATATTGTCCAGGTCTTGCTGCATTTGGATAGAGACTGCATTTGCACATGGACTGTGCTAGAATCTAAGGAGATGCTAATGGTGCTGAACATTATGCAATCATCAGTGAACATTTCCACTTCTGACCATATGAAGGAGGGAAGGTCATTGATGAAGCACATTTGGCCTGGGACACCAGCTTGAGGAGTTGGGCTCTGGTGACAAGTGGTAGTATCTCTACCTCTGAGCCAAGAGACCTGCGTTCAAGTCCAAACTATTCCTGAGGTGGGTAATAGCATCTCTGAACAAGTTGCTCAGGAAAATATCTACAGGTCGTTCTGCTATAATGCCTGTTTTGTTAATGCTAATTCGCTGTAACATGATTGATGAATTAGGGACACTGTTTCTAAAGCGTAAACTTTTAAAGCATGTGTTGTTTAAAATGCGATTCTGATCCCATTAGTTTAAATGGTGTTATTATTACACGATTTTCTTATAACATGGGATTACACAAGAACGGAACTGTCATGTTGTAGCAGAACTGACTGTACATTGCGGTGTTCCTGCTGGGATAAGCAACAACCACAACATATTCTTATCCCTCTCACTGCTGCTCTGTCTCCCTCACTCACTATCTCTTTATATCTCTCCCACCTTTTCACTACCTCTCTATCCCACTCTTTTTCTCCCTTACTCCCTCTATTTATCTTTCTCTCTACCTCTCCCTCTCTGTCAATTTCACTTCCTCGTAATCTTTGCCACACTGTACTGCCTCTATCTGTGTCTTCCTCTCTAACTGTTCCTCTTTATCTCCCCACTGTCTCTCTCTCTCTCTCTGTCCCCGCTATCTCTTTCACCTGTCTCTCTCTCTCCCCCTCCCTAGCTGTCCCTCACTCACTCTGTTCGCTCTCCACTCCATCTATCTATCACCCTCATAGAATATAGAATATTACAGTGCAGTACAGGCCCTTCGGCCCTCAATGTTGCACCAACCTGTGAAATCAATCTAAAGCTCATCTAACCTACACTATTCCATTGTCATCCATGTATTTATCCAATAGCCATTTAAATACCCTTAATCTTAGTGAGTCCACTATTGTTCCATGCCCTTACTATTCTGAGTAAAGAACCTACCTCTGACATCTGTCCTTTATCTTCAATTTAAAGCCATGGCCCCTCGTGCTAGCCATCACCATCCGAGGAAAAAGGCTCTCACTGTCCACCCTGTCTAATTCTCTGATCATCTTGTATGCCTCTATTGAGTTACCTCTCAACCTTCTTCTCTCAAACAAAAACAGCCTCAAGTCCATCAGCCTTTCCTCATAAGTCCTTCCCTCCATACCAGGCAACATCCTGGTAAATATCCTCGCAAATTTACTAACCTATCCTTCTATACCTCGCTCGACCACTTCCTCCATGCCTGACAGGTACGTACTTATCAAGGACACGTAGTAGTCTTTGCTTGAACAAGCTGTACATTTCTATTGTGCCCATCCACTGCAGCTTCCTTCCCCATCCTAGATTTTGCCTAATCGCATCATAATTGCCTTTCCCCCAGCAATAACTCTTGCTTTGTGAATATATACCAATCCCTTTCCATCGCTAAAGTAAACATAACTGAATTGTAGTCACTATCACCAAAGTGCTCACCTACCTCCAAATCTAACACCTGGCCGGGTTCATTACCCAGTACCAAATCCAATCTAGCCTCGCCTCTTGTTGGCCAGTCTACATACTGTATCAGGAAACCCTCCTGCACACACTGGACAAAAACTGACCCACCTAACGTACTTGAACTATCGTATTCCCAGTCAATATTTGGAAAGTTAAAGTCCCCATAACAACTACCCTGTTACTTTCTCTCCTATCCAGAATCATCTTTGCAATCCTTTCCTCTATATCTCTGGAACTATTCGGAGGCCTATAGAAAATTCCCAACAGAGTGACCTCTCCTTTGCTGTTTCTAACCTCAGCCCATACTACCTCAGTAGACAAGTCCTCAAAAGTCTTTTCTTCCACTGTAATACTATCCTTGACTGACAATTCCCCTCTTTTACCACCTTCCCTGATCTTACTGAAACATCAAAACCCCAAAACCTGCAACAACCATTCTTGTCCCTTCTCTATCCATGTCTCCGAAGTGGCCACAACATCGAAGTCCCAGGTACCAACCCGTGCTGCACCTGATTCTGGATGCTCCTGGCATTGAAGCAGATACCTTAAATCACCTTCCTGCCAGTCAGTACACTCCTGCAACCTTGAAAACTTATTCATGACCTCACTAAACTCAACCCCCTGTACACTGGAGTTCCTATCACCCCTGTGGAATTAGTTTGAACCCTCCTGAAGAGCATTAGCAAATCCCTCCCCCCCGGGATATTGGTACCCCTCTGGTTCAGGTGTAGACCATCTTGTTTGTAGGGACCCCACCTATTCCAATTATCCAGGTTTCTGAATCCCTCCCTCCTGCAGCATCCCTGTAGCCATACGTTCAAATGCTCTCTCTCCCTATTCCTTGCCTCGCTAGCACATGGCACGGATAACAAACCCGAGATAACTCTGTTGGTTCTAGCTCTAAGCTTCCACCCTGACTTCCCGAATTCCTGCCTTACATCCCCATCCCTTTTCCTACCTATGTCATTGGTGCCTATGTGGGCCATGACTTGGGGCTCCTCCCCCTCCCCCTTAAGGATCTCGAAAAAATGATCTGAGACATCACAGACCCTGGCACCTGGGAGGCAACACACCAACTGTGATTCTCTCGATCCCACAGAATCTCCTATCTGTCTCCCTAACTATGGAGTTCCCAATGACTAATACTCTACTCCTCTTGCCCCTTTCCCTTCTGAGCAGCAGGGTCAGACTCTGTACCAGAGACCTGTACCCTACAGCTTCGTTCTCCACAGCCGTATCCAAAATGGTATATTTGTTACAGGGTATACAGGGAATCTCACTCGTCCCCTTTCCTCTCTCTTCCTATACCTAACTCTATCCCTGTCACTTTCCCTTACACTCTCTCTAGGCCTACCTCCTCTCTCAATTATCTCTTCGTTCCCTTATTTGTGTCTCACCTCTCTTTCTCTCTCCCTTCTTTTCTCTTCTTCTCTTTCTTTATCTCTATCCCCATCTCCTTCTCTTTCTATCATCCCATTTCTATCTCCCTTTCTCGCTATACCCCTCCCCCTCACCTTGTCTCTCTCTCTCTCTCTCTCTATCTCACTGTTCTCCCCCATCATCTCTGTCCCCATCTCTATTATCCTGTCTCTCGCTCTCTCTTTCTGTCCCATTAACTCTCTCTACTTCTCTTACTCTATATAGAGGGAGACGTTCAGTAGTTTCTTGCTCTCTCTCTCTTCACTTCCCAATTTCTACCACTCTAACATCTTGCCCCACTCACCTTTTATCCTACTCCCTCTAGCCTCCATCTCTCTATTCATTTCCTATCTAAATGCCTCTGTTTATACTCTTTCACAATCCTCTCCTCTCTCTATTCTCTTCTCCCTCCATCTTCTATACTTTCCACCTGCCTCTCTCTCTCTCTCTCTGTTCACTTGCATGTTTCTCTGTCTCGCTCCCTCTATATTCACCTCCCTGGTATCTCCTTGTCTCTCTCTCTTCCCCTCTATCCACCTGCCCGTCCGTCTGTCTTTCCCTACCCACCTGCCTCTCTCTCTCTCTCTCTCTGTTCACTTGCATGTTCCTCTGTCTCGCTCCCTCTATATTCACCTCCCTGGTATCTCCTTGTCTCTCTCTCTTCCCCTCTATCCACCTGCCCGTCCGTCCGTCTGTCTTTCCCTACCCACCTGTCTCTCTCTCTCTCTCTTTCTCCCTCCCTCCCTCTGTCTACCTCCCTAGGACACCGCCTCCCTTTCCGACACGTGTTGCCAATGCAGTGGGAGAGACTGCATTCACCTGGGCGGTGCTTGGCTTCGTGAGAAAAGAATGTATCTGTGTGTTGGGTAAGGGAGGTTGGTGTGGTGGTGGTGGGTGGGTGGGGGGCGGGGGGATTGGGGTCGGGGTGGGGGAGAGAGAGAAAGAGAGAGAGAGAGAAAGAGAGAAACTACTGAACGTCTCAGAAGTACCGAGCAATGGGAAGGCTGCAATTAATCAGACTCCAGCTACAGAACGGAGATTTCAAAGCACCTCCCTCTCTACCTGAGGAACTAATCTGTTAATCTGATTATTGGTTAACTCTGAGGTGAGGCTTTCTTTCTAACTGTGACAAATGTTTTGTTTTTGCTCTCTCTGGTCAACGTGGAGGCAGGTAAAAGCTCCAAAAGTATTTGCACAATGAAAGCTTGACTCGTTTTTCTCTCTCTCTCTCTCTCTCTCTCTCTGTGTGTCGAGGTAAAGCAATTCTGAAGAAATTTGCAGAAGACAAATTTGTATCAGAACTTCCTCCTCCAGTTTGCTGTCAGTGATCTTGAACTGGCCGGTGTTTCGTTCAGCAAAACCTTGAAGGAAAAGATATTTCTTTTTTTCTCCTCTGACTTTTTGGAGGACTCCTTTTTTTTTCCCTTGGGGGTAAAAAAAAACCAGATTCCTCCCACAGAAATCAGGAAGAGAAACTGGTTTCTGTGCAGTGTGTGCGTTCTCTACCCCAAGTTGAGACATGCACCTGCAGAAGACAGTGGAAATCAGAAATGCCAGTGCTACCTGCTTCGTCTGCCTAGGCTTGGATTGGAAAACCTTCTAACTCGTGCCAGGGAATCTTCGCGACCTGCCAAGACTCCTTGACAGCGCCCAGGAGGCTGAGAGAGTTTCTTCATCGGCTCTGGAATTGTTTGAATCCTGCACCTCTCCTGGTTGGGAAAAAAGAGGGGAGAATCTATGCTTGCATGAAGGCTCAGTCAGGCTGTGGTCTGGTTCACGTCTACACACACAGCTCCCTGCAAACATCCATGCAGGGATCGACAGCATGGAGTTGAGGCTGAATCCAGGAATGTACAATACTCTCCTCTGCATTGGGATGGTCTATTTAGGAGCTGGGTAAGTCTCTCTCACAGTCTTTTGTCAGTCATTTATCTGGGCAGCTCTGAGGACCATGTCCTTAATGTTAAAACAACCACAAGGGAAAATAAAACAGAGAGCCCCCTTTAAGCTGACCCCATCAAACACTCCCAAGTCACGGACAGAACAGGGTTAGATACAGAGTAAAGCTCCCTCTACACAATCCCCCATCAAACACTCCCAGGACACGCACAGCACATGTAAGACACATAGTAAAGCTCCCTCTACACTGTCCCCCAACAAACTGTCCTAAGACAAGGACAGCATGGGGTTAGATAGAGAGTGAAGCCCTCTACACTGTCCCCCATCAAACCCATGTGGTTAGATACAAAGTAAAGCTCCTGCAGGATTTTGGAAAGGTGGTGTTGAAGGGCTAAGGAAATATGTGTGTCAGTGAGCAGAAAAGGGTGAACGGTTTTCGGTGAGAGTTAGGACACCAGTGAACAGGAGCAGTAGGGTTTGGGATGAGAAGAAGATTCCAGATGCTGGAATATGCAAGATCAGTCCAGAGTGATTTGGAAAAGTTGCATTTGGAGAAAGCAAAGGCACAGACAAGGGGTTGAGCTGAGAGAAAGGCAGAGACAGGCAGTATTAGAAAAGGGGAAATGTGTGATCTTATTGACAGTGGGGGTGTGAGTTCAGAAACTGGGAGTCAGTGCCAGAGCAAGCTGGTGACAGCAATTTCACTCCCTTATCGGACAGCGCAAGGGGACCATTGCTGGTGAATACAGGTTGGAGTAGGGCTGGAACCCTACTGCTTCAGCCTTCCATATATTTCACTGGAGGAATTTTATTCATGTACTGGACATGAGAGAAGCAGGGGGACCAGCTAGACATTGTAGAGAGGTAGAGGTAGCTTTACTCTCTGTCTAACCCCATGCTGTCCATGTCCTGTAACTGTTTGATAGAGACAGTGTAGAGGTAGCTTTACTCTCTGTCTAACCCCATGCTGTCCATGTCCTGTAAGGGTTTGATAGAGACAGTGTAGAGGTAGCTTTACTCTCTGTCTAACCCCATGCTGTCCATGTCCTGTAAGGGTTTGATAGAGACAGTGTAGAGGTAGCTTTACTCTCTGTCTAACCCCATGCTGTCCATGTCCTGTAACTGTTTGATAGAGACAGTGTAGAGGTAGCTTTACTCTCTGTCTAACCCCATGCTGTCCATGTCCTGTAACTGTTTGATAGGGACAGTGTAGAGGTAGCTTTACTGTAGATCTAACCCCATGCTGTCCATGTCCTGTAAGGGTTTGATAGAGACAGTGTAGAGGTAGCTTTACTCTCTATCTAACCCCATGCTGTCCATGTCCTGTAACTGTTTGATAGAGACAGTGTAGAGGTAGCTTTACTCTCTATCTAACCCCATGCTGTCCATGTCCTGTGAGAGTTTGATACAGTGTAGAGATAGCTTTACTGTAGATCTAACCCCATACTGTCCATGTTCTGTAAGGGTTTGATAGAGACAGTGTAGAGGGAGCTTTACTCTCTATCTAACCCCATGCTGTCCATGTTCTGTAAGAGTTTGATACAGACAGTGTAGAGGTAGCTTTACTCTCTGTCTAACCCCATGCTGTCCATGTCCTGTAAGAGTTTGATAGAGACAGTGTAGAGGGAGCTTTACTCTCTGTCTAACCCCATGCTGTCCATATCCTGTAACTGTTTGATAGAGACAGTGTAGAGGAGCTTTACTCTCTGTCTAACCCCATGCTGTCCATGTCCTGTAGGGGTTTGATAGAGACAGTGTAGAGGTAGCTTTACTCTCTGTCTAACCCCATGCTGTCCATGTCCTGTGAGAGTTTGATACAGACAGTGTAGAGGTAGCTTTACTGTAGATCTAACCCCATGCTGTCCATGTTCTGTAAGAGTTTGATAGAGACAGCGTAGAGGTAGCTTTACTCTCTATCTAACCCCAAGCTGTCCATGTCCTGTGAGAGTTAGCTTTACTGTAGATCTAACCCCATGCTGTCCATGTTCTGTAAGAGTTTGATAGAGACAGCGTAGAGGTAGCTTTACTCTCTATCTAACCCCAAGCTATCCATGTCCTGTGAGAGTTAGCTTTACTGTAGATCTAACCCCGTGCCGTCTCTGCCCTGGGAGGGTTTGATAGGGGACTGAGTAGGGGGAGCTTTATTCTGAATCTAACCCCATTCTGTCCCTGTCCTGTGAGTGTATGATCAGGGAGAGAATATGGTTCAATCTTCACCTCCTTGTCCAGAACAGGACCATCTAGCCTTTGCACTGAGTGACGTTAATCTGAACTCGCTAGTTGGCAGAGGAGGTTTGTACATTTTTGCGTTCTCCGGCAGCTGCTGTCTAATTTATGGGTCTAGGATGTGGTAATTTTTTTTATTAAAAAAATCCCATGCAGCCTGTCAGGATTGGTTCCTGTGGGTGTACAGTGCCTGATACAAGGAGCTCGCCCACACATGCACTGTGTGAGCTACTGGTTCACATAGCTCACCCTTAACCACTGCCACAAGTGAATTCCTGAGCCCAGCGCCTTCTGTCCTATCTGACAGATTCTTCCCGCTTTCAAAGGGGGCATGAGGGTGGGAACCTGTGTTTGCTTGTTCACACAGACGTTTCAAGGACCTTTTACTCTTCATGTTTGATCACCAAATAATAGAATTCCTACAGTATGGAAGCAGGCCAGTGGCCCATCGAATCCACACCCACACCTCCACTCTGTAACCCTGCATTCCCCATGGCTAATACACCTAACATGCATGTCCCTGGACACTATGGGCAATTTAACATGGCCAATCCACCCTAACCTGCACATCTTTGGACACTATGGGACAATTTAGCATGGCAAATCCACCCTAACCTGCACATCCCTGGACACTGTAGGCAATTTAGGATGGCCAATCCACTCTAACCTGCACATATAGAATGATATAGAAGATGGTATTAGTAATAACATTAGCAAATTTGTTGATGATACTAAGCTGGGTGGCAGGGTGAAATGTGATGAGGATGTTAGGAGATTACAGGGTGACCTGGACAAGTTAGGTGAGAGGTCAGATGCATGGCAGATGCAGCTTAATGTGGATAAATGTATGGTTACCCACTTTGGTGGCAAGAACAGGAAGGCAGATTACTACCTAAATGAAATCAATTTAGGTAAAGGGGCAGTACAGAGAGATCTGGGTGTTCTTGTACACCAGTCAATGAAGGTAAGCATGCAGGTACAGCAGGTAGTGAAGAAGGCTAATAGCATGCTGGCCTTCATAACAAGAGGGATTGAGTATAGGAGCAAAGAGGTGCTTCTGCAGCTGTACAGGGCCCTGGTGAGACCACACCTGGAGTACTGTGTGCAGTTCTGGTCTCCAAATTTGAGGCAAGACATTCTGGTTATTGAGGGAGTGCAGCGTAGGTTCACGAGGTCAATTCCTGGAATGGCGGGATTACCTTACACTGAAAGACTGGAGCGACTGGGCTTGTATACCCTTGAGTTTAGAAGACTGAGAGGGGATCTGATTGAGACTACAAGATTATGAAAGGATTGGACACTCTGGCAGCAGGAAACATGTTTCCGCTGATGGGTGAGTGCCGAACCAGAGGACACAGCTTAAAGATACGGGGTAGGCCATTTAGGACAGAGATGAGGAGAAACTTCTTCACCCAGAGAGTGGTGGCTGTGTGGAATGCTCTGCCCCAGAGGGTAGTGGAGGCCCAGTCTCTGGATTCATTTAAGAAAGAGTTGGATAGAGCTCTCGAGGAGAGTGGAATCAAGGGTTATGGAGATAAGGCAGGAAGCGGATACTGATTAGGAATGATCAGCCATGATCATATTGAATGGTGGTGCAGGCTCGAAGGGCAGAATGGCCTACTCCTGCACCTATTGTCTATTTTCTATTATCTCTGGACACTATGGGCAATTTAGAATGGCTAATCCACCCTAACCTGCACATCCCTGGACACTATGGGACCATTTAGCTTGGCCAATCCACCCTAACCTACACATCCCTGGACACTATGGGCAATTTAGCACGGCCAATCCACCCTAACCTACACATCCCTGGGCACTACAGGACAATTTAACACGGCCAATCCACCCTAACCTGCACATCCCTGGGCACTACGGGACAATTTAGCACGGCCAATCCACCCTAACCTGCACATCCCTGGACACTATGGGGCAATTTAGCACAGCCAAACCACCCTAACCTACACATCCATGGACACTACGGGCAATTTAGCACGGCCAATCCACCCTAACCAGCACATCCCTGGACACTATGGGCAATTTAGCACGGCCAATCCCACCCTAACCTGCACATCCCTGGGCACTACGGGACAATTTAGCATGGCCAATCCACCCTAACCTGCACATCCCTGGACACTATGGGATAATTTAGCACAGCCAATCCACCCTAACCTGCACATCCCTGGGCACTACGGGACAATTTAGCATGGCCAATCCACCCTAACCTGCACATCCCTGGACACTATGGGATAATTTAGCACGGCCAATCCACCCTAACCTGCACATCCCTGGGCACTACGGGGACAATTTAGCACGGCCAATCCACTCTAACCTGCACATCCCTGGGCACTACGGGGACAATTTAGCACGGCCAATCCACTCTAACCTGCACATCCCTGGGCACTACGGGGACAATTTAGCACGCCCAATCCACCCTAACCTGCACATCCCTGGGCACTACGGGGACAATTTAGCACGGCCAATCCACCCTAACCTGTACATCCCTGGGCACTACGGGACAATTTAGCACGGCCAATCCACCCTAACCTGCACATCCCTGGGCACTACGGGGACAATTTAGCACGGCCAATCCACCCTAACCTGCACATCCCTGGGCACTACGGGGACAATTTAGCACGGCCAATCCACCCTAACCTGCACAGTACAGACAATTTAGCATAGCCATCCACCCTAGCCTGCAAATCCCTGGAAGAGGAGGGATAGGCTTGGAGGGGAATTGGCTCAGGTGTAGAGAGCTGCTTTGTCCTCAGTCTCTGCACTGGCTGCATTTTAGTGCTATAGAACATAGAACATTACAGCTCAGTACAAGCCCTTCGGCCCTCGATGTGAGTGCTGCCCTGTAAAACTAATCTGAAGCTCATCTAACTTACACTATTTCATTATCATCTATTTGCCTTTCCAATGACCGCTTAAATACCTGTAAAGTTGGTGAGTCTACAACTGCTGCAGGCAGTACATTCCATAATCCTACTATTGAGTAAAGAAACTACCTCTGACATCTGTCCTATATCAATCACCCCTCAGTTTGAAGCGATGCCCCCTCGTGCTAGCCATCACCATCCTCGTAAAAAAGGCTCTCCCTGTCCACCCTATCTAACCCTCTGATTATCTTATGTATCTCAATTAAGTCACCTCTCAACCTTCTTTGATTAGATTAGATTAGACTTACAGTGTGGAAACAGGCCCTTCGGCCCAACAAGTCCACACCGACCCGCCGAAGCGCAACCCACCCATACCCTTACATTTACCCCTTACCTAACACTACGGGCAATTTAGCATGGCCAATTCACCTGACCCGCACATCTTTGTGACTGTGGGAGGAAACCGGAGCACCCGGAGGAAACCCACGCAGACACGGGGAGAACGTGCAAACTCCACACAGTCAGTCGCCTGAGTCGGGAATTGAACCCAGGTCTCTGGTGCTGTGAGGCAGCAGTGCTAACCACTGTGCCACCGTGCCGCCCACTCTCTAACAAAAACAGCCTCAAGTCCCTTAACCTTTACTCATAAGATCTTCCCTCCATTCCAGGCAACATCCTACTAATCTCCCTTTCCAAAGCTTCCCCATCCTTCCTATAATGCAGTGATCAGTGTTCTTGTTTTGGGACAAAGTGTACAGTCATGGCAGTGCAGGCAGTGGAATGTTCCTCCTGCAGGATGTTTGAGGTAGGGGTGACCACCGATACTCCTGCCGACTTCGTCTGCAGGAAATGCAGCTAGATCCTGCTCCTCACCGAACGAGTTAGGGAACTGGAACTGGAGTTGGACGAACTGAGGATTATTCAAGAGGCTGAGAGGGTGATTGATAGAAGCTACAGGGACATAGTTACGCTGGAGAACAGAGGTAGCTGGGTAACAGTTAGAGGTGGGAAGGGGAAGAAGCAGGCAGTGCAGGGATCCCCTGTGGTCGTTCCCCTAAACAATAAGTATACAGCTTTGGATACTGTTGGGGGGGACAGCCTTGCAGGTGTAAGCTGCAGTGACCAGGTCTGTAGCGTGAGGTCTGGCTCTGAGACTCAGAAGGGAAGGGGGGAGAGGAGGAGAGCGCTAGTTATAGGAGACTCTCTAGTTAGAGGGATGGACAGGCGGTTTTGTGGACATGGGCGAGACTCTCGGATGGTTTGTTGCCTCCCGGGTGCCAGGGTCCGAGACGTCTCGGACCGTGTCTTCAGAATCCTTAAGGGGGAGGGTGTGCAGCCAGAAGTCGTGGTACACATTGGCACCAACGACATAGGTAGGAAGAGGGGTGGGGAGGTCATTCAAGAGCTCAGGGAGTTAGGCTGGAAGCTAAAAGCTAGGACAGACAGAGTCGTCATCTCTGGGTTGTTGCCGGTGCCAAGTGACAGTGAGGCAAGGAATAGGGAGAGAGTGCAGTTGAACACGTGGCTGCAAGGATGGTGTAGGAGGGACGGCTTCAGGTATTTGGACAATTGGACTGCATTCTGGGGACGGTGGGACCTGTACAAACAGGACGGGTTGCAGCTGAACCAGAAGGGCACCAATATCCTGGGGGGTAGGTTTGCTAGCACTCTTCGGGGGGGGTTTAAACTAATTTGGCAGGGGGATGGGATCCGGACTTGTTAATTATAAATGGTATAACGGCTGCAGAAAGGAAGTTTGAGGGGGATCTGCCTTTGGAGGTAGTATGGGCTGAAGTCAGAAATAGGAAAGGTGCAGTCACCTTGTTGGGTGTTTACTATAGGCCCCCCAATAGCAGCAGAGATGTGGAGAAACAGATTGGGAAACAGATTTTGGAAAGGTGCAGAAGCCACAGGGTAGTAGCCATGGGCGACTTCAACTTCCCAAATATTGATTGGAAGCTCTTTAGATCAAGTAGATTGGATGGGGCGGTGTTTGTGCAGTGTGTCCAGGAAGCTTTTCTAACTCAGTATGTAGATTGTCCAACCAGAGGGGAGGCCATATTGGATTTGGTACTCGGTAACGAACCGGGACAAGTGATGGGCTTGTTAGTGGGTGAACATTTTGGTGATGGTGACCACAATTCTGTGACTTTCACCTTGGTTATGGAGAGAGATAGGTGCGCGCAACAGGGTAGGTTTTACAATTGGGGGAAGGGAAATTACGAGGCTGTAAGACAGGATCTGAGGAGCATAAGTTGGGAGCATAGGCTGTCAGGGAAGGATGTGGTGGAAATGTGGAACTTTTTCAAGGAACAGATACGACGTGTCCTTGATACGTATGTACCTGTCAGGCAGGAAAGAGATGGCCGTGTGAGGGAACCTTGGTTGACGAGGGAGGTTGAATGTCTAGTAAAGAGGAAGAAGGAGGCTTACATAAGGTTGAGGAAACAAGGTTCAGACAGAGCAGTGGAGGGATACAGGATAGCCAGAAGGGACCTGAAGAAAGGGATTAGGAGAGCTAAGAGAGGGCATGAAAAATCCTTGGCGGATAGGATCAAGGATAACCCCAAGGCATTTTATGCGCATGTTAGAAACATGAGAATGACGAGAACGAGGGTAGGTCCGATCAAGGACAGTAGTGGGAGACTGTGTATTGAGTCGGAAGAGATAGGAGAGGTCTTGAATGAGTACTTTTCTTCAGTATTTACGAAGGAGAGGGATCGTATTGCTGAAGAGGAGAGTGTGAAACGGACTGGTAAGTTAGAAGAGATACTTGTTAGGAAGGAAGATGTGTTGGACATTTTGAACAACTTGAGGATAGACAAGTCCCCAGGGCCTGACGGGATATATCCCAGGATTATGTGGGAAGCAAGAGAGGAAATTGCAGTACCGTTGGCAATGATCTTTTCGTCTTCACTGTCAACGAGGGTGGTACCAGGGGACTGGAGAGTGGCAAATGTTGTGCCCCTGTTCAAAAAAGGGAATAGGGATAACCCCGGGAATTACAGGCCAGTTAGTCTTACTTCTGTGGTAGGCAAAGTAATGGAAAGGGTACTGAGGGATAGGATTTATGAGTACCTGGAAAGACACTGCTTGATTAGGGACAGCCAGCACGGATTTGTGAAGGGTAGGTCTTGCCTTACAAGTCTTATTGAATTCTTTGAGGAGGTGACCAAGCATGTGGATGAGGGTAGAGCAGTGGATGTAGTGTACATGGATTTTAGTAAGGCATTTGATAAGGTTCCCCATGGTAGGCTTATGCGGAAAGTCAGGAGGCATGGGATAGAGGGAAATTTGGCCAATTGGATAGAAAACTGGCTAACCGGTCGAAGTCAGAGAGTGGTGGTAGATGGTAAATATTCAGCCTGGAGCCCAGTTACAAGTGGAGTTCCGCAGGGATCAGTTCTGGGTCCTCTGCTGTTTGTAATTTTTATTAATGACTTGGATGAGGGAGTCGAAGGGTGGGTCAGTAAATTTGCAGACGATACGAAGATTGGTGGAGTTGTGGATAGTGAGGAGGGCTGTTGTCGGCTGCAAAGGGATTTAGATATGATGCAGAGCTGGGCTGAGGAGTGGCAGATGGAGTTCAACCCTGCCAAGTGTGAGGTTGTCCATTTTGGAAGGACAAATAAGAATGCGGAATACAGGGTTAACGGTAGGGTTCTTAGTCAGGTGGAGGAACAGAGGGATCATGGGGTCTATGTACATAGATCTTTGAAAGTTGCCACTCAGGTGGATAGAGCTTGTTAGAAGGCCTATGGTGTATTAGCGTTCATTAGCAGAGGGATTGAATTCAAGAGTCGTGAAGTGATGTTGCAGCTGTACAGGACTTTGGTTAGGCCACATTTGGAGTACTGTGTGCAATTTTGGTCGCCTCACTTTAGGAAAGATGTGGAAGCTTTGGAGAGAGTGCAGAGAAGATTTACCAGGATGTTGCCTGGAATGGAGAATAGGTCGTACGAGGACAGGTTGAGAGTGCTAGGCCTTTTCTCGTTGGAACGGCGAAGGATAAGGGGTGACTTGATAGAGGTTTATAAGATGATCAGAGGAATAGATAGAGTAGACAGTCAGAAACTTTATCCCTGGGTACAACAGAGTGTTACAAGGGGACATAAATTTAAGGTGAAGGGTGGAAGGTTTAGGGGAGATGTCAGGGGTGGGTTCTTTACCCAGAGAGTGGTGGGGGCATGGAATGCGCTGCCCGTGGGAGTGGTAGAGTCAGAATCACTGGTGACCTTTAAGCGGCAATTGGATAGGTACATGGATGGGTGCTTAAGCTAGGACAAATGTTCGGCACAACATCGTGGGCCGAAGGGCCTGTTCTGTGCTGTATTGTTCTATGTTCTATGTTCTAGAACTGCATGTAATACTCCAAGTGCAGCTGCACCAGAGATTTGTACAGCTGCAGCATGACCTCATGGTTCCAAAACTCAATCCCTGTACTAATAAAAGCTAACACACCGTATGCCTTCTTAACAGCCCTATCAGCCTGGGTGGCAATTTTGAGGGATCTATGTATATGGATACCAAGATCTCTCTGCTCATCCACACTACCAAGAATCTTACCATTCGCCCAATACTCTGCATTCCTGTTACTCCTTCCAAAGTGAATCACATCACACTTTTCAGCATTAAACTCCATTTGCCACCTCTCAGCCCAGCTCTGCAGCTTATCTATGTCCCTCTGTAACCTACAATATCCTTCAGCACTATCCACAACTGTACCGACCTTAGTGTCGTCTGCAAACATATTAACACATCCTTGTACGCCCTCATCCAGGGCAGTTATAAATTTGCACGTAATAAACAGCAGTGGACCCAAATCAGATCCTTGCAGTACACAACTAGTAACTGAACTCCAGGATGAACATTTCCCATCAACCACCACTCTCTGTCTTCTTTCAGCTAGCCAATTTCTGGTCCAAACCACTAAATCGCCCTCAATCCCATGCATCTGCATTTTGTGCAGTAACTTAATGTGGGGAACATTATCAAACACCTTATTGAGATCAATATCCACCACATCAACCACTTTACCCCCATTCACCTGTTTGGTCATCTTCTCAAAGAACTCAATAAGTTCAACCTACCCTTCACAAAACTGTGTTGACTATCCCCGAATCAACTTATTCCTCTTTAGATGATTATAACCTTTCCTAACACTTTACCCACAACCGAATTAAGGCCCACCAGTCTATAATAACTAGGGTTGTCTCTACTCCCCTTCTTGAACAAGGGGACAACATTTGCCATCCTCCAGTCTTCTGGCACTATTCCTGTAGACAATGATGACATAAAGATCAAAGCCAAAGGCTTGGCAATCTCCTCCCTGGCTTCACAAAGAATCCAAAGATAAATCCCATCCAGCCCAGAGGATTAAAATATATTCACACTTTTCAGAATTTCTAACACGTCCTCCTTGTGAACCTCAACCCCATCTAGTCTAGTAGCCTGTTTCTCAGTATTCTCCTTGACAACATTGTCTTTTTCCAGTGTTAATACTGATGAAAAATATTCATTTCTCTCTTCCCCTATCTCCTCCGACTCCATGCACAACTTCCCACTACTGTCCTTGATTGGCCCTAATCTTATTCTAATCATTCTTTTATTCCTAATATACCTGTAGAAAACTTTAGGGATCTCACTGACCCTATCTGCCAAAGACTTCTCATGTTCCCTGCTTGGCTGTCTTAGCTCTCTCTTTAGACCTTACCTGGCTTCCTTGTAACTCTCAATGCCCTGAGCCTTCAGATCTCATTCTAACATAAGCCTTCTTCTTCCTCTTGGCAAGAGATTCAACTTTCTTAGTAAACCACAATTCCTGCACTTGACAATTTCCTCACTGTCTGAGAGGTACATACTTATCAAGGACATGCAGTAACTGTTCCTTGAATAAGCTCCACATTTCTATTGTGCTCATCCCCTGCAGTTTCCTTCCCCTATACACCCTGGAATTATGCCAACAATACCTCTACTGTCCTGAGCTGAATAAACCAATATCAAGGCAAGGGGCAGGAGGAAGCCCTTCAAGCCTGCTCTGCCATTCAATACAAATATTGACTAATCCTCAAACTCAATCCCTAATTTCTCTTCCTGCTCCTAGATGCCTTTAAAATCTATAAATTTATCAATCTGTTTCTTGAGCTTTCTCAGTTGCTTGGTCTCCACAGCTGCCAGTGTTAGAGGATCCCATCGGTTACTACTCTTTGGGTGAAGAATATTTCCACAATTCAATCTTAAATGGTCAGCCCCATATCCTGGGACTGTGCTCCCTGGTTTTAGAGTCCTCGAACCAGATGAAACATACTTTCAGATGGTATAGTCCTGCTAGAACTGTATACGTTTCAATCAGCTCCTCCTCCCATCCCGAGCAATTCTAGAGAGTACAGGCCCAGTGGAACCAATGTCTCCTCATAAGATGGATCTGCCATTCCTGGTACTCATTCCTGATGAAGGACTCCGGCCCGAAATGTTGATTTTCCTGCTCCTTGGATGCTGCCTGAGCTGCTGTGCTTTTCCAGCAACATACTCTCAACGGTCTCCATTCCCAGTACCAGCCTAGTGAACCTCCATTATACTTCCTTGGTGGCAAGGACATCTTTCTTAAGTAGCAAGCTGAAACCTGCACACACTTCTCCAGGAGCGCTCTCACTGAGGACTGGCATAACTGCAGTGACTCCTGGACTCAAATCGAGTTGCAATGGAGGCCAATATATCATTTGCCTTCCTAACTGCATGTTGCACCTACTTTCATCGTATCCCTTTATACATCCACAATTCCCAAATATCACCGTTTAAATAATACACTATCTTTCTGTTTTTCACACCAAAGTCTGGACCATCCTCCACAAAAACAGAAATTGCTGGAAAAGCTCGGCAGGTCTGGCAGCATCTGTGGAGAGAAATTTTTTTTTAGATTAGATTACTTACAGTGTGGAAACAGGCCCTTCGGCCCAACAAGTCCACACTGACCCGCTGAAGCGCAACCCACCCATACCCCTACATTTACCCCTGACCTAGCACTACGGGCAATTTAGCATGGCCAATTCACCTGACCCGCACAATTTTGGACTGTGGGAGGAAACCGGAGCACCCGGAGAAAACCCACGCAGACACGGGGAGAACGTACAAACTCCACACAGTCAGTCGCCTGAGGCGGAAACCGAACACGGGTCTCAGGCGTTGTGAGACAGCAGTGCTAACCACATTTTGAGTTCAGTGACCCTTTCTCAGAACTGGACCCGAAATGTTACCTCTGATTTGTCTGCACAGATGCTGCCAGACCTGCTGAGCTTTTCCAGCAATTTCTGTTTTTTGTTTCTGATTTACAGCAGCCACAGTTCTGCTGGGTTTTATATAGAACTTCCTAATTAGCCACATTGTACAGCGTCTGCCATGTGTTTTCCTACTCCCATAGCCTGTCTCAAACACTTTGAAGATTCCTGCATCTTCCAAGTCACAATCCCACCCAGTTATGTGTGGTTCAGAAATCTCTCCAAGGTTTGCCAATGGTCTACTCACTCTCCACCCCCAACCCCAACTCACAGACACATTTCTGATCCATTCCCTGGCCTCAGCACCACTCACATAATCACCGATGAAAAAGCGAGAATTGTGGCAGTCTTTACAACTTGAGATACATAGAGGATAGACCTCCTCTATCCTTGTAAACGGAAATAAAGCTCCTGCTGCACTGTCTCCATCAAATACTCCCAGGACAGGGACAGCACAGAGTTAAATACAAAGTAAAGCTTCCTCTACACTGTCCCCAACAAATACCCTCACAGGGTTAGATACAGAATAAGCCTTCACCATTAAACATTCCTAGGAGAGGGACAGCACAGGGTTAGATACAGAGTAAAGGTTCCTCCACACTATACATTGGGACTCCTGAACTCTGGTTAACACAATTTATTGGTAGGATATTGAATAAATTCAGGTGCAGTACAGTTTGCATCAGACTGACAGAGATCCCAAATCCTACAGCAGAGTGGCTGGATTGCAGCTATTATCACCCTTTGATGTGCACTGCTCAGTCAGCAATGTTATTTGAGGTTCATGTTTGTGACTTCGAGACTCCAACATGAGAAACTTAAACCCCATAATTTTGGGACAAATCAGGTGCAGTATCAGTGCTGATGGAGTGCCACACTGCTGAAGGATCAGCATTAAAGGTGTGCTACAGTGTCTGAGGATCAGCACTGAGGGAGTGCTGCACTGTCAGGCAGTCAGCGCTGAGGGACTGCCGCACTGTCAGACGGTCAGCGCTGAGGGAGTGCCGCACAGTGGGAGAGTCAATGCTGAGAAAGTGCCGCACTGTGGGAAGGTCAGTGCTGAGGGAGTGCCGCACAGTGGGACAGTCAGCGCTGAGGGAGTGCTGCACAGTGGGAGAGTCAGTGCTGAGAAAGTGCCGCACTGTGGGAAGGTCAGTGCTGAGGGAGTGCCGCACAGTGGGAGGGTCAGCGCCGCAGGAGTGGGCACTGTCAGAGGATCTGCACTGAGGGAGTGTCTCACTGTGGGAGGATCTGTGCTGAGGGGGCACTGCAATGTCAGAAGTCAATGCTGAAGGAGTGGGCATTGTGAGGGTCAGTGTCAAGAATGTGGTGCTGGAAAAGCACAGCAGGGTCAGGCAGCATCCGAGAAGCTGCCTGACTTGCTGTGGTTTTCGTGCACCACATTCTCGACTCTAATCTCCAGCATCTGCAGTCCTCACTTTCACCCCATTGTGAAAGTCAGTGCTGACGGAATATCACACTGCCGGATGGTCATCGCTGAGGGAGCAGGCACTGTCAAGGGTCTGCACTGATGGAATGCCATGCTGTCAGAGAGTCTGGGCTGAGGGAGTGCCACACTGTTGGAGGGTCAGCGCCAAGGAAGCATGCACCATCTCCTTAGAAGAGACACTAAGCCTTGTTTGCCCTCTCAGGCAGAGGCAAAAGGTCTCATGGCCATAACTGGTAGGAAAGGCAGGGTGGGAGGTAACAGAAGAACATTCGCATCTCTGTCACGGGTGGAACTGTATCTCTCAAACTCCACCAGCACCTGCCTGGACCTTTACAGGATGCCTCTGTCTATCTGTCAAAGTGGTTGGGTTTGTGATGGGTCATTAAGAGGACATTTAACAATAGACAGGTCACAGTGAGATCCCATCAATCCCACTAGCATGCAGCTCCCTTTGTGGTCAGGAATACTGAATGCCCTCCACTCCAGAGGGGGAGTGCAGAGTTAATGCCCATCGACTGTACCTCAGCAGGGGGCAATGCTTTCTGGGGTGGCACTGGAGAAACACAAGAGATGTTTGAATGGTTACAAACAATGCAGCTCTGTGTTGCTCACCTTTTTGCCAGCAGTGAGGTGACAGCACGTTCACTCTACATCTGGGCCTTCAGGCACATTCATTCAGAGTTTCCTCACTCTAGTCTGTCTCCCCTTGTCCTTGCTTCTCACTCTACTTTCACTGTGCCTGCCTTTCTCTCTTACACTGCCTCCCTATCCAGTACACTGACCTTCACGTAGCCTCTCCATCACTCTGTATCACTCCCTCTCGCCTTCTCGCTCTATGCCAGCTCTCCTTCACTCCCTCCTTCCCTGCCAATCCCCTCTCACTAGCCCCAATCTCCCTCCTTTCTCCCACTCTCCCTCATTTCACCTCTCTTTCTCCCACTCTCTCTCCTTCCTCTCTCTCTCCCTCCTTCCCCCACTCTCTTGTTTCTCCCTCTCCTTTTCCCCTCTCTCCCTCCTTCCCCCACTATCTCCTTCCCCCCTCTCCCCTTCCCCCCTCCCTCCCACACACTGAATCCTTACCCCCTTGACTTTTCCCCTCATCTCTCTCTACTTCCCCTTTTTCTCATTCCCCAATTCTCCCCATTCTGCCACCCTTCCTCCTCTCTCACAGAAGCCCATAACATTCTAACAGGACTAGACAGTGTAAACACAGGAAAGATATTCCTGATGACTGAGGAGTCCAGAACGAGGGTCTCATAGTCTAAGGATATGGGGCAGACCACTTAGGACTGAGCTGAGGAGAAATATTTTCACTCAGAGAGCGGAATCCTTTGCCATTGAAAGTGGTCGAGACCAAAACACTGAATATTTTTGAGGAGTTGAATATAGTTCTTGGGGCTAAAGGGATCAAGGGTTATGGGGTGGAGGTTAGTGGGAACAGGTACCTGAGCTGGATGGTCACCATGAATGGAGCCAGCTAGAAGGGCTGAATGGCCTACTGTCTCCCAAAGTTCTATGTTTCTGTCACATTCCCTCCTTCTTTCTCTACACATAATTTTCTCTGTCCCATCTCTCTCACTGTCAAAGCAATTTTTCTTATCTCCTCCATTTCTCTCTCTCTCCTTCTCTCCCATTCTACCTTCCTCCCTCTTCTTCCAGTTGCCTCACTAACTTTTCTCCTCCCTCCCTCGCTTTCCCTGTCTCGTGGTGTCCCATTTTCACTGTCTTGCTCTCTTGCCAACAGTGGTTTCCCATCAGTGGTGGCTCTGGGTGCCAGCATCATTTGTAATAAGATGCCTGGCCTAGCCCCACGCCAGCGAGCCCTCTGCCAGAGTCGCCCAGATGCCATGATTGTGATTGGAGAGGGAGCACAGATGGGGCTCGATGAGTGTCAGCACCAGTTCAGGCACAACCGCTGGAACTGCACTTCGCTGGGCGAGAAGACAGTCTTCGGACATGAGATGAAAATAGGTGGGTGAGCGATCACACGCACGCATCCTGCAGCTGTGAAGGTCCCAATTCATGTGTGCCTCAGTCCAGAGACTGGGGCCGCAGCATCTACACCCACCATGTCCAACACTGCTAGTACTGACCGTCAGAAGGTCAGCGTTGAGACAATGCTGCACTGTCGAAGGGTTAACGCTGAGGGAGCACCACACTGTTGGAGGGTCAGTGCTGAGGGAGCACCACACTGTTGGAGGGTCAGTGCTGAGGGAGCACCACACTGTCGAAGGGTTAATGCTGAGGGAGCACCACACTGTCGGAGGGTCAGTGCTGAGGGAGCACCACACTGTCGGAGGGTCAGTGCTGAGGGAATGCCACACTGTCGGAGGGTCAGTGCTGAAGGAGCGCTGCATTGTCAGAGGGTCAGTGCTGAGGGAATGCCACACTGTTGGAGGGTCAGTGCTGAGGGAGCACCACACTGTCGAAGGGTTAATGCTGAGGGAGCACCACACTGTTGGAGGGTCAGTGCTGAGGGAGCACCACACTGTCGGAGGGTCAGTGCTGAGGGAGCACCACACTGTTGGAGGGTCAGTGCTGAGGGAATGCCACACTGTTGGAGGTTCAGTGCTGAGGGAATGCCACACTGTCGGAGGGTCAGTGCTGAAGGAGCACTGCATTGTCAGAGGGTCAGTGCTGAGGGAATGCCACACTGTTGGAGGGTCAGTGCTGAGGGAGCACCACACTGTCGAAGGGTTAATGCTGAGGGAGCACCACACTGTTGGAGGGTCAGTGCTGAGGGAATGCCACACTGTTGAGGGTCAGTGCTGAGGGAATGCCACACTGTCGGAGGGTCAGTGCTGAAGGAGCGCTGCATTGTCAGAGGGTCAGTGCTGAGGGAATGCCACACTGTTGGAGGATCAGTGCTGAGGGAGCACCACACTGTCGAAGGGTTAACACTGAGGGAGCACCACACTGTTGGAGGGTCAGTGCTGAGGGAATGCCACACTGTTGGAGGGTCAGTGCTGAGGGAATGCCACACTGTCGGCGGGTCAGTGCTGAAGGAGCGCTGCATTGTCAGAGCCTCACTGTTAAGGGAGAGCTGCTCTGTTTGAGTGTTAGTGCCAAAGCAGCACTGCACTGTCAGAGGGTCAGCGCTAAGAGAGTTTGAACCATTACTGTGGGGCCTGGAGTTACCTGTAGGCCAAGCCAGGGTAATGACAGCTCATTTCCCTTCTTGAATGACATTAGTGAACCAGACAGGTTTATACAACAATCAATTACACGGTCAGGAGACTTAAGAGGAGAAGGAAGCCATTCAGCCTATTGACTTCATTCCACCATTCAATTAGGTCATAGTTGATTCGATGATCCTCAACTCCAACTTCCTGCCTCTTTCCATTAACCCTTGAATCCCCCTTACTGATTAAAAATCTCCCTATCTCACCCTTTAGTACACTTAATCACCCATTCCTCATAGCCCTCCGCAGAGAAGAACTCCATAGGTTCACTCCCTTCCGACAGAAAAAATTGCTCCTCCTCTCTATCTTCAATGGGCGACCCCCTATTCTGAGGTGATGCCCCTCTGGTCTGAGACTCTCCCACAAGGGGAAACAACCACTACACAACTCTCTATCAAGGTCCCTGAGAATCCTATCTCTTTCAATAAGGTAATCTCTTATGTATGATGGGAGCTGGCAGGAGAGATCAAGCGAACTGTTTCCCTCTGGTTTTTGGGGCGTTGAGGTGTGGGTGGAATGAAGCCTTTTATCACCTTAAACCCCTTTAATAGATTGGCCCTTCATCCTCGATATGTGAGGGAAGACAAGCCCAGGCGATGTGACCTAACCTTGTAGGTTTAGCAGTGTGTGGCATGCTGGTCAGTCAACAGTGCCTTCTCCAGGAGGGACTGTCACTGAGTGCAGATGCCTAGGGTTTGGACAGGTTTAACCAGACTCTAAGCACAGCTTTTGTAACAGGGCTATGTTTACAAACCCTGATCTTAGTCACTGCTCAGCATCATGCCTGTCAGCTCAACTGAGGCCCTGGGGGAGGCAAAGCCCACCACTCAAATCCAACAAGGTGAGCATTTACATCTCCAACTTCACGCCAATACACCATTTGGCCCCTCTAGCCTGCTCCTCCATTCGGTACAATCGTGGCTGATCCTGGACTCTGACTGCAACTTCCCTCTCGCTCTCCTTGATTTCCTGAGAGACCAAAACTCCACCGATCCCAGCCCAACGGTGGAACCTCCATAACCTTGGGGGCTGCAGAATTCCAAAGATTCACAAGCTTCCAAGTGAAAAACCTTCTCTCCAGCTCACTCCTAATTTGCTGATCCCCTTGCCCTGGGACTGTGTTCCCCTGACTAACACGTTTTAGATTTCCCACCCAGTGAGTACAAGTCTGTCAGCCTTCCTCTCTCCGAGTCACTTCACAATCTTCTGCGATGAGATTCCCCTCTCATTCTTCTACCATTCAAAGAACATCAGCTCAAGTTATCCAGGCCCTTGGGGACCATGGGAACTATCACTGCGTCACCTGCAACACAAGGATATCCTTCCTGAAGACAGAAGAGGCACCCCATGTCCTGGCTGTGGTCTCACCCAAACTCTGCGCAAATGCAGTCCCATTTCTTTATTCCTGTCCCCCAGACCCTCAGCAATCAAGGCAAATGTGACATCTACCTTCTCAACAACTACATGCCAATCTTTGGTGCTCCATGCCCACGACATACAAAACTCTCAATGAACACTTGCAAGTGTCGTGTTTTTACAAAAGCATTCTGCCCATCTCATACAGCATGGAAAAAGATCCTTGGGTCCAACCAGTCCACGCCAACCATGTTCGCAACCTGAACTAGTCCCAATTGCCTGCAATTGGCCCATATTCTTCCAAACTTTCCTATTCATGTACTTATCCAAATGTCGTTTAAACATTGTAACTGTACCCGCATCGACCATTGCCACTGGCAGTTCATTCCACACATGAACCACTCTCTATGTAAAAAAGTTGCCCCATGCCCTTTATAAATCTTTCTCCTCTCACCTTAAAAATATGCCCCCACGCCCCCAGCCTTGGGAAAAGACCTTTGCTATTCACCTTATTTATGCCCATGATTTTATAAATCTCTCTCAGGTCACCCCTCAACCTCCTACGGTCCAGTGAAAAATATCCCGGCCTATTCAACCTCTCCTTAAAGCTCAAACCCGCCAAATCTTTTCTGAACCCTCTTCACTTTAATAATTGTCTTCCTAAAGCAGGGCCAGCAAATTCAAGAACAGCTTCTTTCCCATTCTATTAGACTTTGGAATAGACCTCTCAAATTTCAAAGCTAATGGTGATCCCACTCTCTGTGCAGCTTCCCTGCGGCTGTCACTGTGTATTCCTCACTCTGTTCAATCACCCTGTCATCTTGGTACGACCTGCCTGAAATGCACACAATACAAAACATTTCACTGTACCTAGGTGGCACAGTGGTTAGCACTGCTGCCTCACAGCGCCAGAGACCCGGGTTCAATTCCTGCCTCAGGCGACTGACTGTGTGGAGTTTGCACGTTCTCCCCGTGTCTGCGTGGGTTTCCTCTGGGTGCTCCGGTTTCCTCCCACAGTCCAAAGATGTGCGGGTCAGGTGAATTGGCCATGCTAAATTGCCTGTAGTGTTAGGTAAGGGGTAAATGTAGGGGAATGGGTGGGTTGCGCTTTGGCGGGTTGGTGTGGGCCGAAGGGCCTGTTTCCACACTGTAAGTAATCTAATCTAATCTAATCTAAAGTAATCTAATCTAATGTGAACTTGATGAGTAAAGTACTGGACAAGAGGGAGAACCTCCCAGCTCTCCCCTGTACATCCACCTGAGTGGGGAGCGGACCCACCCTTACAACATTGCATCCAAAGGGGGACGACAGCAACATTTCATTAAAGTGGTCCCTGGGATGGGGAAGTTGTTCCACAAATAATTGGGTCTATTCCTACACAGAAGCGAATACGGACACTCCATTGCCCTCCTGCCAGTGCTTCTGGGAAATAGTACAGAAGAAGGGCGCTTCCCTGAGGTACTTCTGGCCCTGTCTCTGTGTTGCTTCTAGCAAGTGTAAACGGGCCACATCTTCAGCTCAGCAAGTTGCCTCCAAGCAGTTTTTTTTTGGAACAGGGAAGGTTAGGGGGTGGAACCTGATAGTGGTTTAAGAGATGACGAGGGGCATGGACAGGGTGAATAGAAAGCAGCTGTTCCCCTCAGGCAGAGGGTCAATAACAAGGGGGCATCATTTTAAAGTGAAAGGCTGGAGTTTAGAGGGGATTTGAAGAAAACCTTTTCACCCAGAGGGGATGGGGCTCTGGAATGTACTGCCTAGAAGGGGGGGGAAATCTCAAAGCCTTTAAAATGTCCTTGCATGAGCACTTGAAATGTCACATTATCCAAGGCTACAGGCCTAGTGCAGGAAGGTGGGACTATAGTATTTTGGCAGTACAGACTTAATAGGCTGAAGGATCTCTTCTGTAGTGTAGGACTCTAGGTTTATTATAATAAGCACTCACAGGATTGCTGACCACTGTGGAATCACCTCTGACTGTAGATGTTTTTGTTAATTTGTTTGACATTTTGCATTCTGGCATTTATCTTGATCCTGAAAAACCTCCCTCCACCATCATCCCTTTCCCTACAGAAAGAAAACTGTGCTGCGGAATCATGGTGATGTGTTCTCTTCCCTAGGTAGTAAAGAGACAGCCTTTGCGTACAGCATCATGGCTGCGGGAGTGGCCCACGCTGTCACACAGGCCTGTAGCCAGGGCAACCTGTCGGACTGTGGCTGCGACCGGGCCAAGCACGGTTACTACGACCAAGAGAAGGGGTGGAAATGGGGCGGCTGCTCGGCTGACATTGAGCATGGCATCGCCTTCTCCCGCCGCTTCCTCAATGCCCGTGAGGTGAAGCGGCACGCCCGAAGGCTCATGAACCTGCACAACAATGAGGTGGGAAGGAAGGTCAGTGCAGCTGGCTTCATATCACGGCGCTGGTCAAAATGGGCGCGCGAGCGCAGGCGTGCCAGGGAACGCAGCGGCAAGGATTTCCAAAGACCCTCAACCCTCGAGAAGAGGGCCCCCTTCAGCCTACTGTGCTGTGGGACACGATTGTAGAATGGTCTCCTGCTGGCATGAGAAGATTTTATTTTATTTATTGTTATCACATGTACCTCAGTAAAGTGAAAAGAGAGAGGCGTGTGGTTGAAGCTTTTCACCCTTAGCTCAAAATTCAAGTGCACTCAGCAAGTTGTGAGATACCTGCTGTTGGGATGTGGTTCCGTGATTGGGAAACACTTGCTAAACAATACTGAGTGTCACCAATTTAAAATAATCAGCTGAGCCAGTAACCTGACTCTTGCTTGTTACAAGGAGTAGATATTCATACACAGAGATCCTTACTCTTCAAACAGAATTCAAGCCTTGTGCATGTTCTGAATTACCCTTTACTTCCCCCAGCTGCTTTCTCCATGGCAACACCTCAGCCAATCAGTGTCAACTTGACCACCAATCAATGCCCACTTCCTTCTATCACAACAATTGTTCCGGCCGCCTGAAATTTGACAGAATGAAAAGTGATATCGTTGAGACGTATCGGATTCTTAAGGGCCTTGACAGGGTGAATGCTGAGAAGATGCTTCCCCTCATGGGGGAGTCTAGGACCAGAAACATAGTCTCAGAATAAAGGGATGCCAATCTAAGACTGTGATGAGGAGGAATTTCTTCTCTCAGAGAGTTGAGAATCTTTGGAACTGCTTGCCATAGAGTCCTTGTGTATATTAAGGCTGAGATAGATAAGACTCTTGATCAGTCAGGGAATCAAGGAAAAAGCCAGGCAAGTAGATGTGAGGAATGTTGAATCAGCCATGGTCCTATTCAATGGCAGCACAGGTTCAAGGGGTCGAATGACTGAATTCTGTTGCTATTTGTTATTGTCGTATCGTTACTTAATGTTCAACTTCTTCAATCAATCAAAACTTCCTCTAACTTGGCTTTGAATATATTCAAACGCTCCCACTGCTCTCTAGGAAGAGAAATTTCTCCTCATCTCTATCTTAAAAGGGAGACCCCTTAGTCTGAAGCTGTGCTCCCTCCATTGATATTTGTTCGTTGTTGTGTCTTGTGAAATTTTGCACTTTGGCATCAGTTTTGATAGTGTAAAGTCTCTTCCAGCACATCAGCCCACTCCTGACCAATACCTTCAACACTCACCTCCTCCACCACCGACACATAGCGACAAAAGTGTGTAACGTCTACAAGATGCACTGCAGTGACTTGCCAAGGCTCCTCTGACAGCACCTTCCAAACCCGCCACTTCTAGGTGGGAAGACGAGGGGCAGCAGACACATTTACAGCGCTTGTAAATTCGCCACCAAGCCACAGAGCATCCAGACTTGGCAATATGACATTTCCTCGCGGGTCAGAATCCTGGGACTCCTTAGGTAATGAGAGTGTGGGTGTCCCAGACCACACAAACTGCAGCAGACCATGAAGAGGGCTCAACATCACTTCCTCAAAGAACAATTAAGGCTGGGTAATAAATACTGGTCTAGACACCCACATCCCAAGAACGAATAAATAAAATACCTTGTATTGTTGCAGCAGGTCTTCCCTACTTCTGTACTCCATCCCTCTTGCAGTATGGGCCAACATTCCTGATTGGTTGCTGGAACTGCCTCTTTATGCTTTGGTGATTCACATATGAGGGCTACCCACAGTTCAGAACAGAACTACCATTGTTCCATGTAGCTTCATCAATGACCTGTATAATTGTAACAAGACTTTGGTTTTCCTACTCCTACCTGTCCTCATAGAACCATAGAATCCTTACAGTGTAGAAACAGGCTATTCGATCCAACAAGTACACACTGACTCTCTGGACAGTAACCCACCCAGAAACAATCCCCCACCCTATATTTACGCCTGACTAATGCACCTAACCTACACAACCCTGAACACTATGGGCAATTTAGCATGGCCTATTCACTTAGTCTGGACATTTATATTTTGGACTGTGGGAGGAAACTGGAGCACCCGGAGGAAACCTATGCAAACATGGGGAGAATGTGCAAACTCCACACAGACAGCACCCCCCCCCCCACGTGTATAAGCACCAACCCTTCCACACAGGACAACGAAGGTGTCATGGTAACGCAGCTGTAAACCCCGACTGGCAAATCATGAGAATGAAGATGGCGTGTGTCGCTGTGTGTAAGACGTTATGTAGTGTGCGTGTTTATTTGGTGTTTTTGTGTGTGCATGTATAAGATGTCTGCGTGTCTGTGTGTGTTTATGTAGGATGTCTGTGTGTGAGTGTGTGTGAGATTATGTAGCATGTGTATGTGCATGAGGTGTGAGAGTGTGTGCGCACGCGTGTGTCTGTGTGTGATTATGCAGTGTGTATGTATGAGGCGTCTGTGTGGGTGTGACTATGCAGTATGTATGTATGAGGAATCTGTCTGTATGTTGATATAGTGTGTGTGTGTTTGTCGGTATCTGTATGAGATTTGTATGTATGAATATGAGGTGCGTGAAGGATGGGGAAGGACTATGATATCTGGAAGCCTCTAGTCATAAAGTGACACATTAGGGATGGGTATTAGATTCAGTCACTTCGATCCTGGATGAGGCAGATAGAGCATTTCAGCAGCTGAGCCCTACATTAGGGTTAGGGGAAGAGGCTGGAAAAGATGCCCTAAAAATAACCTGCTTCAAAACTCCTGACTGGATTACCATGTCTGTTGTTCCGACTGCAGCTTGAAAGGGGACCTGCCACCCATGGTGGAGGCTGCTGTACACATCTCGCTCACAAACGAATGGGTGAATTCAGCTATTCAGCTCCTGAAGCCTGCTTCACCATTCTATAAAATCAGATTGTAACCTCCATTCCATATTCCCACCTGCACATTACCCCCAGCCCCGATTTCAGCCTCTTCCTCCTGCCTTAAAATATTCACAGACTGCTTCCCCCACTTTGTGAGAAAGGATTGTTCAACAACTCACTCTCCTCTGGGACAGAAAAGATTTCACATGTTTCATCTCTAATTTAAATGCCCAACTTTTGAACATTGAATCCCTAATTCTAGATCGTATCAAAAGAGGAAACATCATCTATACATCCTCTTTAAATATCTCGCAGGTTATGACATACTTCAATCAAGTCTCTTCTGAAGTCCAGACAATAAAAACCCAGTCTGTCCAACTTTTTCTCATAAGACAACCCACCCCATTCCGGGTATCTGCGTGGCTTTCCTCCAGGTCCTCCAGTTTCCTCCCACAGTCCAAAGATATTCAGGTTAGAGTGGATTGGCCATGCTAAATTGCCCCATAGTGTGCAGGGATGTGGAGGCTATATGGATTAGCCATGGGACATGCAGGATGACAGGGATAGGATGGGTGGGGTGGGTCTGAGTGGGAGGCAGTGTGGACTTAATGGACCAAATGGCCCCACTCTGTAGGGATTCTGTGAACCTGGGTAAATTCCCTCTGAACTCATTCCAACACAGTGCCATCCTTCCTTAAACTAGGAGACCAATACTGTGTACAGAACTCCAGAAATGATCTCACCAGTGCCCTGTATGAATGAGGCATAACCTCCTTACTTGATATTTAATTCCCTTTGTGATAAATTATAACATCCTATTGGCTTTCATTCACACAGAAAACATGACATGACTTTTGGTCTCTCATATTGTTGAGACCACACACAAAAATGACCACTTTGAGGAATACCTCCACTCTGTCTCCATGAACCACCTCACTCTCATTCTAACCTTCCTGCCATATGATACGACATGGAAACAGACCCTTCAGTGAACTCATCCATGCTGACCATGTTTCCTAAACTGAACTAGTTCCACTTGCCTGTGTTGGGCCCAAATCCTTCCTCTTGGAAGGAGCAATCATAATATGGCTGGAAGTAGAAGACAGATTGAAAGCAGGCAGATAATATCCAATACCAGGATCCTGAGCTTAAACAAAGGAGACTACAACAGTATGAGGGAGGAGTTGGCTGAAGTAGACTGGAAGGAAAGACTTTATGGTGGGACAATTGACGAACAGTGGCCGACTTTCAAGGCAATTTTTCTAAGTGCTCAGCAAAAGTATATACCAGTGAAAAGGAGGGACTGTAGGAAAAGGGGTAATCTGCCATGGGTGTCTAAAGCAATAAGGGAGGCTATCACATTGAAAGAAAAGGATTACATAGTGGGCATGATCAGTGGGAAACTAGAGGATGGGGACAGCTTTATAAGTGAAAAGAAATTCACAAGAAAAATGAGAAGTAAGATAAACTGTGAGAATAAACTAGCTCAGAATATAAAGACAGATAGCTAAAGTTTCTATAAATATATAAAACAAAGAAAGAGTGGCTAGAATAAACATTAGTCCTTTCAAAGTTGAGAAGGGGGAATTTAGTAATAGGATATGAGGAATTGACCGGGCATTGACAGGTCTTCACAGTGGAGGACGTGGATAACACGCCAGTAATTGATAGAGAGACAAAGGTAAGTGAGGACCTGGAGACAATCATTGTCATGGAACAGGTAGTGTTGGGCAAGCTAAATGAGCTAAGGATAGACAAGTCTCTGGCCCTGATGGAATGCATCCCAGGGTACTAAAAGAGATGACGAGAGAAATAGCAAGGCGAGAGAAATAGCAAATCCACTTGTCGTAATTTTCCAAAATTCACTGGACTCTGGGGCAGTTCCAGCAGATTGGAAAACAACAATGTGATGCCGCTGTCTAAAAAAAGGAAGTTGACAAAAGATGGGGAATTATAGACCAATTAGCTTAACTTCTGTAGTGGAGAAAATGCTTGAGGCTATTATCAAGAAATAAATAGCAAGGCATTCTAGATAAAAACTGTCCCCTTGGGCAGATCATGCTTAACAAATCTACTGGAATTCCATGAAGACATTATGAACACGGTGGATAATGGGCACCCGGTAGATGTGGTGTATCTAGATTTCCAAAAGGCATTCGATAAGGTGCTGCACAAAAGGCTGCTGCATAAGATAAAGATGAAAAGTATTACGGGTAATGTATTCCCATGGATGGAGGATTGGTTAACTAATAGGAAGCAAAGAGAGGGAATAAATTCGTGTTTTTCTGGTTGGCAGTCAGTAACTAGTGGTGTACCTCAGGGATCAATGTTGGGACCACAATTATTCACAATTTACAGAGATGATTCGGAGTTGGGGACCACATGTAGTATGTCAAAGTTTGCAGATAACTAAGATGAGTGGTAGAGCAAAGTGTGCAGAAGACTGTGAAGAGACATAGATAGTTTAAATAATTGGACAAAGTCTGGCAGATGGAGTACAAGGTTAATAAATGTGAAGCCATCCATTTTGGAAGGATTCACAGTAAAAAGGACTATTACTTGAATGGTGAAAAATTGCAGCCTGCTGCTGTGCAGAGGGACCTGGGTGTCTTTGTGCAGGAATCATGGAAGTTTGTTCTGCAGGTACAACAGGTAATTAGGAAGGGAAATGGAATCTTGTCCTTCATTGCTAAAGGGACTGAGTTTAAAAGCAGGGAGGCTATGTTGCAGCTGTATCGGGGGCTAGTGAGGCCACACTTGGAGTACTGCGTGCAGTTTTGGTCTCCTTACTTGAGAAAAGATGGACTGGAGTTAGAAGGGGTGCAGAGGAGATTCACGAGGTTGATTGGAGTTGAGCGGGTTGGCTTATGAGGAGAGACTGAGTGGACTGGGATTATAATCATTGGAATTTTCAAGAATGGGGGATCTTATAGAAACATATAAAATTATGAAGGGAATAGACAAGATAGACGTCGAGAGGATGTTCCCACTGGCGGGTGAAACTAGGACAAGAGGCATGGCCTCAAAGTAAGGGTGAGCAGATTTCGGACTGATTTGAGAAGAAACGTCTTCACCCAGAGACTGTGAATCTATGGAATTCCCTGCCCAGTGAAGTTAATGAGGCCTTCTCAGTAAATGCTTTCAAAGCTAAGATAGACGATTGTTTGAACAATTAAGGAATTAAGGATTATAATGAGAGGGCGGGTAAATGGAGCTGAGGCCATGAAATGATCAGCCGTGATCTTATTGTATGGCAGGGCAGGCTCCAAGGGCCAGACGGCCTACTCCTGCTCCTAGTTCCTATGTCCTTTCAATCTTTCCTACTCATGTATATATTCAAATGTCTTTTAAATGTTGTAATGGCACCAGTCTGCACCACTTCCTCTGGCAGCTCATTCCATTTACGTACCGCCCATTGTGTGAAAAAGTTACTCCGAAGGTCCCTTCTAAATATTTTTCCCTCTCACCTTAAACCTATGCCCTCCAGTTTCGGACTCCCCTACCCTTGCAAAAAGACCCTATCTATGCCCCTCATAATTTTATAAACTTCAATAATTCCAGGGATAAAAGTTCCAGCCTCTCTTTACAACTCAAACTCTGTAATCCCGGTCCTTCAAGCCTGCGCCACTGTTCCATAAAATTGTGGGAGACCTGATTTTAACCTCTTCTTTCCATTTCTGTATATCTCCCGATCACCTTTCATCTCCTTGATAATCAAGAATTTATCTGCAATTAAACAACACCTACAGATGTGGGAAATCTGAAGCAAAAACAGAAATTACTGGAGGAACCTAGTAGGTTTGGAGAAGCTGGAAGAATGTTCTTTTCAACTCTAGTTCAACCTCTGTTTTAATCCCCGTGTCTGCGTGGGTTTCCTCTGGGTGCTCCGTTTTCCTCCCACAGTCCAAAGATGTGCAGGCCAGGTGAATGGTCATGCTAAATTGTCCATATTGTTACGTACATTAGTCAGCAGGAAATGGGTCTGGGTGGGTTACTCTTCGGAGGGTCGGTGTGGACTTATTGGGCCGAAGGGCCTGTTTCCACACTGTAGGGAATCTAATCTAATCCTGCACTTACTGCCTTTTGAGGAAGGGAATTTGAAACGTACACACAAAAAAGAATTCCAACACTTTTCCGTTCTGAAGAAGAGTAATTTCAGAATCAAAACGTTAAGTCAAGAAAATACTGCGGATGCCTTACATTTGGTTATATTGAATTACATTTGTCATTTCTAATCACCGAGCAAGCACATTACTACCCTTGTGAGTATTTTTGTCATTTTCCACCTTATTAGCTGCACCCTCCAATTTATTGTCATCTGCAAGTTACGAGCGGCATAGGTAAGATGGATAGCAAGGCCTTTTCTGTAGGATGGGGGGGACTTCAAAACGAGGGGTATAATTTTTAAGGTGAGAGGAGAAAGTTTTAAAAAGGACATGAGGGGCAACTGTTTTACACAGAGAATGGCTGGTGTATGGCATAAACTGCCAGGGGAAGTGGTGGATGCAGATACTGTTACAACATTTAAAAGACATTTGGATAAGTACATGAATAGGAGAGGTTTGGAAGGATATGGGCCAGGAGCAGGCAGGTGGGACTAGTTTAGTTTGGGGTTATGTTCAGCATGGACTGCTAAGACTGAAAGGTCTGTTTCCGTGCTGTACGGCTCTATGTGGGACGAGTTTATTTGTGAACATGGTTGCCGTGGATGAGTTGGACCAATGGGTCTGTTTCCGTGCTACGTGACTCTATGAGTCAATTTTTCTCTCTACAAATGCTTCCAGACCCTGCTGAGTACCTCCAGCAATTTCTGTGTTTGATACATGCTCAATTCGACACATCAGATTTTACTGCCTTCTTGGTTTTCAGGTTTTGAAGGACCGCATGCGCATGGAGTGCAAGTGCCATGGGGTGTCGGGGTCGTGCACCATCAAGACATGCTGGGTGACCCTGCCCGCATTCCGGGAGGTGGGCTTTGCCCTGAAGGACAAGTACGGGCAGGCAGTGCAAGTGGAGCCCATGCTGGCAGGCCGGGGACACCAGCCCACCTTCCTGAAGGTACGGATGACGCCCCACCTCAAGCCACTACCCACCGACCTGGTCTACATTGAGCGCTCGCCCGATTACTGTGAGAAGGACCCGGCCACAGGCAGCATAGGTACACAGGGGCGTCGCTGTGAGCGAGCTGGCACAGAGAAGCCGGGCAGCTGCGAGGTCCTCTGCTGCGGGCGTGGGTACAGCACTTTCCAGTATACCCGCACCTGGCAGTGTAACTGTAAGTTCCACTGGTGCTGTCAGGTCATGTGCAGCCAGTGCAGTGAGAGGACTCATGCCTACACCTGCAACTGAGGGATGGCCAGGAGCAATGGGAATCTCTCTTCTCCCAGGGAACCACAGTCTGGCTTACAATTGCAGGACCCTTTATGATTTCTTCCTGCCTTGGGCTGACGACCTCCTTTCCAGGTTAAGCACAGCCTTACAATGAGGTTCCGTCAGTTGGGAATTGTATAAAAGGAGTGTTTTGTTGCTGGTATCATTCCGCTGTTAAAATTCAGCAACTGGGCTTTGATTGGCTGTAAGTGCGATTGGTCTCTGACTGCCCTCAAATTACCTCCTTATCACGACAGAGGCTCTTGGGAGAGGAGGCCAGGATTCTGTCTGCACCAGGATTCGGGACTGACCATTCTACTTTGGGTGAAAGCGAGGTCAGGCAGCATCTGAGGAGCAGGAAAAGTGACGTTAGAGGCAAAATCCTTCATCTGGAATGAGGCTGGGAGCCTTGGGGTGGAGAACTAAATGGGAGGGGGGGGGGTGGGGTGAGGGGGAAAGTGGCTGAGGGTGTGATAGGTAGTTGGAGGTGGGGGTAATGGTGATAGGTTGGAGGGGAGGGTGCAGCGGATAGGTGAGAAGGAATATGGACAGGTAGGACAGGTCATGAGGGTGGTGTTGAGCTGGAAGGTTGGAACTGGGATAGGTGGAGGGTGGGGAAATGAGGAAACTGCTGAAGCCCACGTTGATGCCATGGAGTTAGAGGGTCCCAAGGCAGAAGATGAGGCGTTCTTTCTCCAGGCATCAGGTGGTGAGGGAGTGGCGAATGGAGTAGGCCCAGGACCTGCATTTCCTCGGCGGAGTGGGAGGGGGAGTTGAAGTGTTCAGTCTCGGGACGGTGGGACTGGTTGGTGCGGGTGCCCCGGAGACACCTCCCACTCCACTGAGGACATGCAGGTCCTGGGCCTCCTCCATCACCACTCCCTTACCACTTGTCGCCTGGAGGAAGAACACCTCACCTTCCTCCAACCCCATGGCATCAATGTGGACTTCATCAGTTTCCTCATTTTCCCTCCCCCCCCCATCTTATCCTAGTTCCAACCTTCCAGCCCACCACCTCCCTCATGACCTGTTCTACCTGTCCATCTTCCTTCCCACCTATCCGCTACACCCTCCCCTCCAACCTATCACCAATGCCTCCACCTCCATCTACAAATTGCACTCTCAGTTGTCTTCCCCCCAGCTCCACACCCCCTCCCATTTATCTCTCCACCCCGAGGCTCCCAGCCTCATTCCTAAAGAAGGGCTTATGCTCGAAACATCGATTCTCCTGTTCCTTTGATGCTGCCTGACCTGCTGCGCTTTTCCAGCAACACATTTTTAAGCTCTGATCTCCAGCATCTACAGTCCTCACTTTCTCCTCAGCATGGAGGAAGCTTTATTCTGTAACTAACCCTGTATTGTCCCTGTCCTGGGAGTGTTTGAAGGAGGGGACAGTGAAGAGAGAGCTTTACTCTGTATCTAACCCCGTGCTGTCCCTGTTCCTGGGAGTGTTTGATGGGGGACAGGGTAGAGAGAGCTTTACTCTGTATCTAACCCTGTGCTGTCCCTGTCCTGGGAGTGTTTGATGGGGGACAGTGTAGAGGGAGCTTTACTCTGTATCTAACTCTGTGCTGTCCCTGCCCTGGGAGTGTTTGATGGGGGACAGTGTAGAGGGAGCTTTATTCTGTATCTAACCAGATGCTGTCCCTGTTCTGGGAGTGTTTTGATAGGGGTCAGTGTAGATGGAGCTTTACTCTGTATGTAACCCCGTGCTGTCCCTGTCCTGGGAGTGTTTGATGGGGGACAGTGTAGAGGGAGCTTTACTCTGTATCTAACCCCGTGCTGTCCCTGTCCTGGGAGTGTTTGATGGGGAACAGTGTAGAGAGGGCTTTACCCTGTATCTAACTCTGTGCTGTCCCTGTCCTGGGAGTGTTTGATGGGGAACAGTGTAGAGAGGGCTTTACCCTGTGTCTAACTCTGTGCTGTCCCTGCCCTGGGAGTGTTTGATGGGGGTCAGTGTAGATGGAGCTTTACCCTGTATGTAACCCCGTGCTGTCCCCTGTCCTGGGAATATTTGATGAGGCGACAGTGTAGAGGAAGCTTTACTCTGTAGCCAACCCCCTGTTGTACCTGTCCTGGGGATTTTCATTATTTTGTATTGTGTATTGTTGGAATGAATGAAATTAGATTGAGGTGCCCTGGGATTGTGTAGAGTTGGAGTGAAGAGGAAAGGGATCTGGGTCCATTGGGATTGTGTCACATCACTCTGTGTCTCTCCCTCTATGTTGCTGCCACTCTCTGACCTCTCTCTTTGTGTGCATGTCTCTCATGCTCTGTTTCCCTCCACCATTCTATTCCTCTCTCAGTTCCTGTATGGATCACTGGGTTTCCTTTCTCTCGCTCGGTCATTGTGTTTGTGTCCATATCTCTGTCTCCTTTCTCTCTGTCATTCCCTCCCAGTGAGTGTGCGCATGTCTCTACAATTCTCTCTCTCACTCCCTCTTTTTGTGTGTGAGTCAGTATCACTCACTGTTTCTCCCCGCTCTCTTTCACTGTAAGTGGCATCTCCCTCTCTCTGTTTTTGTCATTCTCTCCATGTTTGTGTGTGTGTGTCTCTCTCTCGCTCTCTTTCTGCCATTCTCTCTCCCTCCATGTCAGTCTCTCTCTGTCATTTTCATCTCCACATGTGTGTGTCTAATTCTCTCTCTCCCTGTATCATTATCTCTCCCTCTGCATCAGCCTGTCTCTCTTTATTGTTCTCTAGGGGTGTGTGTATGTGTGTGTGCGTGTGTGTATGTGTCTCCCTCCCCCTCCCCGTGACTGCAGCGACACGTGGGGACATATGGAAGACAGAAACAGGGGAATATATTATGGGAAACAAAGAAATGTCAGAAGAGTTGAATCGATACTTCAGATCTGTGTTCACTGGGGAAGACACAAGCAATCTCCCACAGGTAACAGTGGCTGAAGGACCTGAACTGAGAGGAATTTATATTTGCCAGGAATTGGTGTTGGAGAGACTGTTAGGTCTGAAGGGTGATAAGTCCCTGGGGCCTGATGGTCTACATCCCAGGGTACTGAAGGAGGTGCTCTAGAAATTGTGGATGCGTTGGTGATTATTTTCCAGAGTTCGATAGATTCGGGATCAGTTCCTACGGATTGGAGGGTGGCTAACGTTGTACCACTTTTTAAGAAAGGAGCGAGAGAGAAAGCAGGAAATTATAGACCAGTTAGTCTGACCTCAGTGGTGGGAAAGATGCTGGAGTCTATTATAAAGGATGGAATTACGACACATCTGGATAGTAGCAACAGGATACAGAGTCAGTATGGATTTATGAAGGGGAAATTGTGCTTGACTCATCTTCTGGAATTTTTTTGAGGATGTAGCTCTGCAGATGGATAAGGGAGATCCAGTGGATGTAGTGTACCTGGACTTTCAGAAAGCCTTTGATAAAATCCCACATAGGAGGTTAGTGAGCAAAATTAGGGCGCATGGTATTGGGGGCAAAGTACTCACTTGGATTGAAAATTGGTTGGCTGACAGGAAACAAAGAGTGTGATAAATTACTCCCCTTCGGAATGGCAGGCGGTGACCAGTGGGGTACCACAGGGATCAATGCTAGGACCGCAGCTTTTTACAATATACATTAATGATTTAGAAGATGGTATTAATAGTAACATTAGCAAATTTGCTGATGATACAAAGCTGGGTGGCAGGGTGAAATGTGATGAGGATGTTAGGAGATTACAGGGTGACCTGGACAGATGCATGGCAGATGCAGTTTAATGTGGATAAATGTATGGTAATCCACTTTGGTGGCAAGAACAGGAAGGCAAATTACTACCTAAATGGAGTCAAATTAGGTAAAGGGGCAGTACAAAGACACCAGTCAAGGAAGACAAGCATGCAGGCACAGCAGGTTGTGAAGAAAGCTAATAGCATGCTGGCCTTCATAACAAGAGGGATTGAGTATAGAAGCAAAGAGGTCCTTCTGCAGCTGTACACAGCCCTGGTGAGACCACACCTGGAATACTGTGTGCAGTTCTGGTCTCCAAATTTGAGGAAAGACATTCTGGCTATTGAGGGAGTGCAGCGTAGGTTCACGAGGCCAATTCCTGGAATGGCAGGACTATCTTATGTTGAAAGATTGGAGCAACTGGGCTTGTATACCCTTGAGTTTAGAAGACTGAGAGGGGATCTGATTGAGACGTATTAGATTATTAAAGGATAGGACACTCTGGAGGCAGGAAATGTTTCCGCTGATGGGTGAGTGCCGAACCAGAGGACACAGCTTAAAAATACGGGGTAGGCCATTTAGGACAGAGATGAGGAGAAACTTCTTCACCCAGAGAGTGGTGGCTGTGTGGAATGCTCTGCCCCAGAGGGCAGTGGAGGCCCAGTCTCTGGATTCATTTAAGAAAGAGTTGGATAGAGCTCTCAAGGATAGTGGAATCAAGGGTTATGGAGATAAGGCAGGAAGAGGATACTGATTGAGGATGATCAGCCATGATCATAATGAATGGTGGTGCAGGCTCGAAGGGCAGAATGGCCTACTCCTGCACCTATTGTCTATTGACTCGGCTACCTGAGAGTTTGCAGACTGAGTGATAAACTTTGTGGCTTTGCTTTTCTGGAGGTAAGGATTCATCGTGGAGGTGCACGAGTGATCTGGATGTTCCTTTCCTTTTGGCTGTTTCTTTTACTTCTGCCTCTGGTTTTAACCCTTCTTTTGTACACTCAGATAGTGCTGAAAAATGGCAACCTTGTACACTTTTCTCTGTACTTCTGTACTCAAGTACACGTGACAATAAAATCTAAATCTCTCTCAGCCTCTACCTTTCTACCCTACTTTCTCTCTGTGTTTGTGTGTGTGAAACCCCCTTCTATATAAGGTATCAAACACAGCCAGACAGACACACACATACAGACAGGCACACACACATACAGCCAGCCAGACAGACACACACACATTCTCTCTCACACACCCACAAGCTCTCAGACTTCTTCCATTGCCCACACTGTGCTTGCATTCCATCCTGTCCAAGCCGATAGGACTGAAGAGCTCCCACCCTTGACGTTCCTTTGTCTGAGCTGGGAGCGAACTGTAACAAACACTCCCACTGTTCAGTGATTTGCACACACCCGTCTGACTGTGTTACACAACAATGGGGCCAGTGCCTTGTCTCAGGGTCTGTATGTCGCCGTCTATAATCCTCCTCATCATTGTAGGATTGAACTACACAGAGCTCAATAGCTCCTCAGTTCAAATCTCATGCCTCAGAGCTAAATCCCAGAGCACAGGTAGGGCCCTGAGAATGGGCTCCCAAACCAGATGCCCCCTTGGGAGATGCCTGCGCTCTTTATTGGAGCTACATCTCTGGTACATTCTGTTCCACACACATGCGCACGCATACACACACAGACAGATGTGCACATACAGACACATGCAGACTGACAAATTCGCCCACACAGACACACACACGTACAGACACACAGACAGACAGATGCGCACACAGACACACACACAGACATAGACAGACAGACGCGCACACAGACACACACACACAGACTGATGCTCACACAGACAGACACACAGACTGACAAACGCACACACACAGACTGACTGACAGGCAGACAGACACAGATTCAACCTTGCAAGAATGTAGTAGCTGTCCTCACATAGCTGCTTGTGGGATCTTCCCAAGTACCCTGCTTTCCTGACACGTGTTGTGAAGTATTTCAAAGGGGTCTGTTGTGTTCTGGAAAGGTACTAAACCAACAATCCGGCATGGTGGCTCAGTGGTTAGCATTGCTGCCTCACAGCACCAGGGTCCCATGTTTGATTCCAGCCTTGGGCAACTGTCTACGTGGAGTTTGCACACTCTCCCCGTGTCTGCGTGGGTTTCCTCCGGGTGCTCCGGTTTCCTCCCACAATCCAAAGATATGCAGGTCAGGTGAATTGACCATGCTAAATTGCCCATAGTGTTAGGTGCATTAGTCAGAGGGAAATGGGTCTGGGTGGGTTACTCTTTAGAGGGTCGGTGTGGACTTGTTGGGCTGAAGGGCCTGTTTCCAAACTGTAAGGAATCTAAACAAACAACCTATTTGCTATTCTCAGTGGTTAGCATTACTGCCTCACAGTGCTTGGGACATGGGTTCAATCCCACCCTCAGGTGACTGTGTGGAGTTTGCACTTTCCCTGTGTCTGTGTGGGTGTGCTCCAGTTTCCTCCCATGGACCAAAGATGTGCAGGTTAGGATGGATTAGCCATGGGAAATACAGGGTTATAGGATAGGGGTTGGAGTCTGATTGGAATGCTCTCCAGGGGGTTGGTGTGGAGTCAATGGGCCAAATGGCCTGCTTCCACAAGGCACTCATTGATGCTTAAAAGAGAAACCATGTGCAATGTTGCAGGGAGGAAAGAGAAGGCATTATCAGAACGATCACTTGGAAAGCTGGCGCAGACACGAAGGGCTCAAAGGCCTCTTCCTTCAGGCAGGCGAGCCAATAAATGTACCTGCATCTCCTACATTCCCCCCCAAGACCAGCCCGCTCAAACAACAATGGCCAGAACCTCTGTTAATGATCAATTCCACGTTACAATTCACTTGGCTCCTGTTCGAAAACTGTGCCATTCTGAATCCTATCCAGGTTAATAAACTCTCTCTCTCTCTCCCTCCCTATCATTCTCGTTTGCTCATCAATGACAACCCAGCTCTCCCCCAAAGCCCCAGACCTTGCTGAAATGGCTCCACCCTCCTTTGCACTGGGGTAGTTCCGTTCCCAAAGGTTAGAGATTAATGACCACTTGGCTGTTCGACCGTGAGCAGCCTCATGGTGAGGCCTGATACTGCCCTCATGGGTTGTGTCAAAGGGTGGACAGAGGGTGGGTGATAGGGTGGTGTGCTCCTTCCTCGAGCCTGTTACACAGGAACTGGGGCAACCCCATTTTCAAGTCTGTAACATTGGAAAAGGAGGCCATTGAGACCCCTCCCCAAGTCTATTCTGCCGTCCCATCAGATCTTTACCTTAATTCCTGTGACTCAGCCTGCCTTTGTGACCCCTGAACTCCCTTATCCACAAATCTATCAGTCTGACCTCCAGGTCGGACACGTCAATGATGTGGAGGAAGTGGAGGGTAGGATAGACAGTTCACAGTCCTCCAGTCTCCAGCAAAGTGCTTCCTGACATCACCCTGAATGGCCCATTTCAACTTTTTGTGATTCTGCCCCCTTGTTCTGCAGATTACCATCCTCACCAGAAGAAATATTTTATCTCTATCAACCCTACTTTATTACCTTAAATCCCCTTGATCAGATCTCCCCCTTAATCTCAGTTACTGAGGGGAATGTCAAGCCAGTCTATCCTGAGAAGCTGCGGAAACTGCCTCCAGGCTGACTTGTTCTTCTAGAGATCTGGGGTCCAGAACTGAAGATTGTTATCCCTATCTTTGCAATTAATCTGCATGGAGTCATACAGCTCAGAAACAGACCCTTCGGTCCAATTAGTCCCAGCTAGTCCCACCTGCCAGCATTTGGCCCCTATCCCTCCAAACCTTTCCTCCTCATGTACTTAACCAAATGTCTTTGTCATGTTTTAATGGTACCTGCGTCCACCACTTCCACTGACAATTCATTCCACACATGAGCCAGCCTCTGTGTATAAAAATGTTGCTCCTCATGTCCTTTCTCCTCTCTCCTTAAAAATACGCCCCTCAGTTTTGAACTACCCCAGCCTCACAAAAGCTATTCATCTTATCCATGCCCCTCATGCTTTTATAAATCTCTATCAGGTCATCCATCGACCTCCTGCCCTCCAGTGAAAAAAAAACTCTCAGCTTCTCCTTATAATTCAAAGTTTCCATTCTTGGCAACATCCTGGTAAATCTTTTCTGAATCCGCTCCAATTTGATGCGACCTATAGCAGGGCGACCAGAACTACTTATAGTATTTCAGAAGAGGCCTCACCAATGTCCTATACAACCTCAGCACGATATCCCAACCTCTATACTCATGCTGACCTTGATCCTAGACACAAAGGTACAGCCAGTTCTTCTACAATGTGATGGCTGCGATCCTGTGCGAGAAGAATTGTACTTTAGAAACAGCACTTAAAGTGCTTGTGCTGTAATCATCTTACAGCAAGGACATGTTTTAAAAGTTTGCGCTGGAGAAACAGCACCCCGATTCGTCAATCACGTTAGAGCAAATTTGTATTGACAAGACATGCTTTGTAACAGAATGACCTGCACTGTCTTTATTCCAGTCAGCGCAATTAACTCCCAAGTGACCTTGATCCCAGAACCTAACACAGTTATTCTCATTAGTACAATTAGTTTTTCAGTCACCTCAGTATCACAATTTAGATTAGTGTGGTGCTGGAAAAGCACAGCAGGTCAGGCAGCATCCGAGGAGCAGATTCACAACTGAACAGTTCTTCCTAATCGGAGCCTAACCAGACCTTTATATCTATTTATGTTGCTGTATCCTTTACTCAGGGACCGTTGGTGAGGGACACAGATAACAACAGCAAGGGAGTTATTGTAAACTTGAAGAATACTGTATACCAGCTAGCCTCACCTGGAGTACTGCATCCAGCTCTGGGTCATGTAGTAAGTGATTAGGATCTGGAATACACTGACTGAGAGTGTGGTATTGATTGGTTCCATCATGGCTAACAATATGGAACTGGATGATTATCTGAGAAGGAAAATTGTGCAGTACTAGGGGCAAGGGCACCAAAATGGCACAAGGTGAATTGCTGCTATGGACAGACAACACAGGGACAATAGGCCAAATGGCCTCCGTCTATACAATAAAACTTCTGTGGGAACGGATGTGACTGATCAGAGACTGAGATTAGTATGGGACATCTCAGACTCTGTCAATATATGATAAATGTTACATGTGACTTCTTGTTGGAGAATGGTAAAACAGGTGAGGAAACCATCAACCCATTGTGACATTGATGATATGCCATTTAATTCGTCCCATTCTCCTTGCTCATGTCCCTGTTTGCATGAGCTGTTTCCGGAGGTTTCCTGTAAATCTTCGTACCATACAAACCAAGCTGACAGGCCACTAAAGTAATACTGCACTGTCAGAGGGTCAATGCTGAGGGAACACTGCACTGTCAGAGGGTCAGTGCTGAGGGAGCACTGCACTGTCAGAGGGTCAGTGCTGAGGGAGCACTGCACTGTCAGAGGGTCAATGCTGAGGGAGCACTGCACTGTCAGAGGGTCAATGCTGAGGGAGCACTGCACTGTCAGAGGGTCAGCGCTGAGGGAACACCTCACTGTCAGAGGGTCAATGCTGAGGGAGCACTGCACTGTCAGAGGGTCAATGCTGAGGGAGCACTGCACTGTCAGAGGGTCAACGCTGTGGGAGCACTGCACTATCAGAGGGTCAATGCTGAGGGAGCACTGCACTGTCAGAGGGTCAACGCTGAGGAAGCACTGCACTGTCAGAGGGTCAGCGCTGAGGGAACACCTCACTGTCAGAGGGTCAACGCTGAGGAAGCACTGCACTGTTGGAGGGTCAATGCTGTGGGAGCGCCACACTGTCAGAGGGTCAGCGCTGAGGGAACACCTCACTGTCAGAGGGCCAGCGCTGAGGGAACACCTCACTGTCAGAGGGTCAACGCTGTGGGAGCGCCACACTGTCAGAGGGTCAGCGCTGAGGGAGCACCACACTGTTGGAGGGTCCACGCTGAGGGAGCACTGCATTGTTGGAGGGACAGCGCTGAGGGAACACCTCACTGTTGGAGGGTCCGCACTGAGGGACCACCACACTGTTGGATGGTCAGCGCTAAGGGAGCACCGCATTGTTGTGGAGGGTCAGCGCTGACGGAGCACCACACTGTGGGAGGGTCAGCGCTGAGGGAGCACCACACTGTTGGAGGGTCAGTGCTGAGGGAGCGCCGCACTGTTGGAGGATCAGTGCTGAGTGAGTGCTGCACTGTCGGAGGGTCAGCGCTGAGGGAGCTCTGCACTATCAGAGGGTCAGCGCTGAGGGAGCACTGCACTGTCAGAGGGTCAATGCTGAGGGAACACTGCACTGTCAGAGGGTCAATGCTGAGGGAGCACCGCACTGTCAGAGGGTCAGCGCTGAGGGAGCACTGCACTGTCAGAGGGTCAGTGCTGAGGGAACACCGCACTGTCAGAGGGTCAATGCTGAGGGAGCACTGCACTGTCAGAGGGTCAGCGCTGAGGGAACACCTCACTGTCAGAGGGTCAATGCTGAGGGAGCACTGCACTGTCAGAGGGTCAATGCTGAGGGAGCACTGCACTGTCAGAGGGTCAACGCTGTGGGAGCACTGCACTGTCAGAGGGTCAACGCTGTGGGAGCACTGCACTGTCAGAGGGTCAATGCTGAGGGAACACCGCACTGTCAGAGGGTCAACGCTGTGGGAGCACTGCACTGTCAGAGGGTCAATGCTGAGGGAGCACTGCACTGTCAGAGGGTCAGCGCTGAGGGAACACCTCACTGTCAGAGGGTCAGTGCTGAGGGAGCACCGCACTGTCGGAGGGTCAACGCTGTGGGAGCACTGCACTGTCAGAGGGTCAGTGCTGAGGGAGCACTGCACTGTCAGAGGGTCAGCGCTGAGGGAACACCTCACTGTCAGAGGGTCAACGCTGTGGGAGCACTGCACTGTCAGAGGGTCAGCGCTGAGGGAACACCTCACTGTCAGAGGATCAGCGCTGAGGGAGCACTGCACTGTCAGAGGGTCAGCGCTGAGGGAACACCTCACTGTTGGAGCGTCCGCACTGAGGGACCACCACACTGTTGGATGGTCAGCGCTAAGGGAGCACCGCACTGTTGTGGAGGGTCAGCGCTGACGGAGCATCACACTGTGGGAGGGTCAGCGCTGAGGGAGCACCACACTGTTGGAGGGTCAGTGCTGAGGGAGCGCCGCACTATTGGAGGATCAGTGCTGAGGGAGTGCTGCACTGTCGGAGGGTCAGCGCTGAGGGAGCTCTGCACTATCAGAGGGTCAGTGCTGAGGGAGTAGGCAGAGTCGGAGCATTACAGCTTTTCACTGACCCCTTCAAACACTCCCAGGACAGGGAGACCACAGGGTTGGATACAGAGTAAAGCTCCCTCTAAAGTGTCTCCCATTATACACTCCCAGGATGGGGACAGCACAGACTTAGATACAGGAGAAAGCTCCCTCTACACTGTCCCCATCAAATGTGGAACCTGGAGGAAAGGCTCTAGGTGTTGAAAGACAGATCAGTTGTCACCTGATTGAATATTGTAACTTTTGAGGGGCTGCAACGCCTCCTCCTTTTTCTGTTTTACAGGCATGTAGAGGATGCATGGTCTCTTCCTGTTACTGTATAACAGGCTCAGAAGGGACTGAATGGTGCCTCCTCTTGTTCCTGTGCAACAGGCTTGAGGAGGGGACTGAATGGCCTCCTCCAGTTCCTGTCTAACAGGCTCAAGAAGGATGGGCTGAATGACCTTGACGTGTCACTGCAGTGCATCTTGTAGATGTCCCTCTGCATTGGTGGTGGAGGGAGGGAGGGGGTGTTGAAGGTGGAGGGGGAGTCAGTGTGTTGATTGAGCAGGAAGGGGGGATCTGCTTTACCCTGGACGGTGACCAATCTCTTGAGTGTTGTTGGAGGCGCACTTGTCCAGGAAAGTGGGGAGTACTCCATCATCCTCCTGACCTGTACCTTGTCGACAGTGGGAGAGACTGTGGGGAATCACTGCAATGCATCTTGTAGCTGATACAAGGTACTTTTGCTGTGGGATGGTAGGTACATGCACTTCAGCTGAGGGAAGCTGCTCTGATCTGGGTGGTGCTGAACCCTTGAGGGTACGTCACAGCTGATGTGCTCTCAGTGCCAAAGCCAGAACTATGTCATGTCTTTTTGTGATTGTTCCATGGAGCTGTTTTGTAACTGTGTTTAGTACTGTTTCTATCCCTTTTCTGGGCCTGAGTTTTGAGATTCTTTATATTTTTATAATAAATGAATTTTTAATTATATAACTTGCAGGTGCTTTGTGTTTCCTCAGCCAATGGCTCTATCCAAAGCCCTACAAGCTTTCCCAGACTGCGCCAGTCCGTTTGTAATCTGCATGCCGAATCTGACCCTCAGAGCATGGTTCCAAACTCCGGTTCCCCCTTCTTCTGTAACATCACCCCATTCCCTGCCAAGTGTCTGCTGATGAACCCCTCATCCGTGTCAGCGTTATCTCAGTCTGGTCAGAACTGCGCAAAAACCTTCTTTGAACATTGCATTAGCGAGTTAGCCCGAGGCAATTGCAGTCGTACGTGGGGTATTTACCCCTATGAAGCACGAATGTGACAGTATAAACTGTCCCCTATTCCCATTCCATCCTCCCCACCCCCACACTTTGGAAAACAGTGGGGGCTGAGTTTCAGGAGGTTGGATTTATGGAGACTGACTGCCACCAAACGTTGAGCGGGTCCACATATGATTTTGAAAATGTAGGCCTCGGTGTTTTTAGAAGGTGGGCAGTCCATAGCCGGAGATTCACCCTGTAGGTAACTCTATGTTGCACCTTTCCTGGGGGGGGCTTCGTGGATGGGAACATGATGACCTATGATAGCCCCGAATCACCAATGGATGCATTGAACTTTGAATTATAGCATGCATTTTACAAAAAAAAGGATACACTGCCAGAAAACGCTTGCTGATGTAAATTCAGTGGGCATTGGAAGAGGAATCCTGGAATATCTCGATGAAGGCGCACCAAGGGAACTTGGAAGAGCAACATTTCAAAGTGAGGCAAGGCAAGTCAAATCTAACTGGATTGGGGTCTCTTGTGGCTACACAGATAACGAGCAATTCACCACAACCCTACTCCACTGTCAATTCCAGCAGAAAGCCATCTCCTGCAGGTTATGTCCCAAACTACAGACATCTTGGTTATAGAGTCATAGATTCAGACAGCATGGAAACACGCCATTCGGTCCAATTCGTCCATGCTGACCATATTTCCCGAACTAAACCCGTCCCACTTTCCTGCAATTGGCCCAAATCCCTCTATAACTTTCCTACTCAGGTACTTGTCTGGATGTCTCTGAAATGTTGTAACTGTACGTGCCTCTTCCATTTTCACTGGCAGTTCATTTCATATGTGAACCACTCTCTGTGTGGAAAGGTTGCTCCTTAAGTCCTATCTAAATCTTTCTCCTCTCACCTTAAAAATAAGCCCCTGAGTTTTGAACTCCCTTAACCTTGGGAAAAAGAACTTTACTATTCACCTTATCTATGTCCCTCATGATTTTATAAACCTCAATAAGGTCATCCCTTAACCTCCTATGCTCCAGGGGAAAAAAGTCCTAGCCCATCCAGCCTCTCCTAATAAATAAAAGCCTCCAGTTCCGGCAACATCCTGGTAACTCTCTTCTGAACCCTCTCCAATGATCCCACAAGCAACGTTCAACTCTCCCTGTCTCAATCCTCATTTTCAAGGAGATGCAACAACAGGAGTAAGAGTCCATTTCAACCTTGGCCTGTATGTATTAGTGAGCCAAGGTGGCACACGGTGTGTTCCAGGGTGGTTTTGCCCACAAGTGCATCATGAAAGTCACAGAATAGGGTGCACTGGTCACCTCTGCGTGGCTGGTAAGTGCTTCGCTCTCTCTGCCAAAGGCAGGAAAGTAAGTGAAACTGCAGTTGAAAAGAAACATAAAAAAAACCTCTCAGCAGATCAGCAAAGCCAAGAATCAATTGCTCACATCAGCACGACCAACAAGACTGCTGCCACATTGCACCATCAACCGCTCAGGAACAATCCAGACAGTGATCTCACAGAGATGTTTTAACTTTTCTTTGGACTGAGTTCTCACTTTTTGATCTGTGTGTCTGCATGTCGCATCAGTTAGCCGTCTTGCGTTTAGTCACTAATAAAGTCACTCTTTTGCTAACTCCAGATACTTTCGTAAAATTGGCTCATTTTAAAATAGAAATTCATTTGGTCTGGAAGAAAGGCACCCCAAAGGGAGGGGGTCCTTTTGAAATAGAATTTGTTGTGACCAACAGTGTTGGGAATGGGGGGGGGGTGGCAATAAATAAAGGTAGGGAGGCAGTTCATCCCTCCTCATCCAGGAACTTGACAATTTGGGATATCCCGTCGGGAGCTGTTATAAATTTACAAAGTTTTGTGTGATGAGCACTGCTCATAACATAGACAAGAGGAAGCTTTACACTGTATTTCATCTCATGCTGTCCCTGTTCTGGGAGTTTGATAGGAGACAGTGTAGAAAGACCTTAACTCTGTATCTAGCCCTGTGCTGTCCCTGTCCTGGGAATGATTGATGGTGATTGAGGAGAGAGAGCGTTACTCTGCATTTAACTCTGTGCTGTACCTGTCCTGGGAGTGTCTGATGGGAGACAGTGTAGAGGGAGCTTTATTCTGTATCTAACTCTGTGCTGTACCTGTCCTGGGAGTGTTTGATGGGAGACAGTGTAGAGGGAGCTTTACTCTGTATCTAACTCTGTGCTGTACCTGTCCTGGGAGTGTTTGATGGGAGACAGTGTAGAGGGAGCTTTACTCTGTATCTAACCCTGTGCTGTCCCTGTCCCTGGGAGTGTTTGATGGGGGGACAGTGTAGAGCGAGCTTTACTCTGTATCTAACCCTGTGCTGTCCCTGTCCTGGGAGTGTTTGATGGGGGGACAGTGTAAATGGAGCTTTACTCTGTATCTAATCCCATGCTATCCCTGTCCTGGGAGTGTTTGATGGGGGGACAGTGTAGAGGGAGCTTTACTCTGTATCTAATCCCATGCTGTCCCTGTCCTGGGAGTGTTTGATGGGGGGACAGTGTAGAGGGAGCTTTACTCTGTATCTAACCCAGTGCTGTCCCTGTCCCTGGGAGTGTTTGATGGGGGACAGTGTAAATGGAGCTTTACTCTCTATCTAACCCCGTGCTGTCCCTGTCCCTGGGAGTGTTTGATGGGGGACAGTGTAAATGGAGCTTTACTCGCTATCTAATCCCGTGCTGTCCCTGCCCATGGGAGTGTTTGATGGGGGACAGTGTAGAGGGGGCTTTACTCTCTATCTAATCCCATGCTGTCCCTGTCCTGGGAGTATTTGATGGGGATTGAGGAGCGGGAGTTTACTCTGTATCTAACCCATGCCTGTTCTATTCATCCAGCTGCATCCTGAGACTTTCAGTTCTTTGTCTGCACTGAGAGAATTGTTTATTTTTTTCCATGTCCCTCCTACACATGCCATTGAGACTTGAGTCTGCCGCTCCAAGTTAATTATCAACGGCCTAGCGATGGGGACGGCTTGAAACCACAACAGGAGGGATGTCTGTCAGGCAGCTTGTGACTGATATCAAACCAGGGCAAGGGAAGCTAGGTGTGGCCTGAAAAGCGGAGGTGGTACAGATTAGAGGTAGCGGTCAGGAAGAAAGCCTCTTGCAGTGTGTCACTGCATGACACGGCAATGTGTCAGGAGCCGTCTCTGCAGGCTATGAATTGGACATCACCACAGTCCCTATGTACTGCAGGCATTAACCATCCACAGACCGCTCACTCACCTCCTCTTACAATTAACGATCAGCGTACTTTTTGGAGGGTCATTGTCGAGAGAGCACCACACTTCAGAGGGCACTGAGGGAGTGCCACACTGTCTGAGTCAGTGCGGAGGGAGTGCCACACATTCAGAGTCAGAGCTGAGGGAGTACGGCACTGTTGCAGGGTCAGTGCTGAGGGAGTGCCACACTGTCAGAGTCAGTGCTGAGGGAGTGTTGCACTGTCAGAGTCAGTGCGGAGGGAGTGTTGCACTGTTGTAGGGTCAGTGTGGAGGGAGTGCCACACTGTCAGAGTCAGTGCTGAGGGAGTGTTGCACTGTTGTAGGGTCAGTGCTGAGGGAATACGGCACTGTTGCAGGGTCAGTGTGGAGGGAGTGCCACACATTCAGAGTCAGCGCTGTGGGAGTATGGCACTGTTGCAGGGTCAGAGCTGAGGGAGTGCCACACATTCAGAGTCAGCGCTGTGGGAGTATGGCACTGTTGCAGGGTTAGTGCTGAGGGAATACAGCACTGTTGCAGGGTCAGTGCTGAGGGAATATGACATTGTTGCAGGGTCAGTGCGGAGGGGGTGCCACACTGTCAGAGTCAGAGCTGAGGGAGTACGGCACTGTTGCAGGGTCAGTCCTGAGGGAATGCTGCACTGGTGCAGGGTCAGTGCTGAGGGAGTGCCACACTGTCAGAGTCAGTGCTGAGGGAGTGTTGCACTGTTGTAGGGCCAGTCCTGAGGGAGTATTGCACTGTTGCAGGGTCAGTGTGGAGGGAGTATTGCACTGTTGCAGGGTCAGTGTGGAGGGAGTGCCACACATTCAGAGTCAGTGCTGTGGGAGTGCCACACTGTCAGAGTCAGTGCTGAGGGAGTACGGCACTGTTGCAGGGTCAGCGCTGAGGGAGTGCCACACTGTCAGAGTTAGTGCTGAGGGCGTAAGGCACTGACGGAGGGTCAATGCTGAAGGAGTGGGCACTGTTGCAGGGTCAGTGCTGAAGGAGAGCCACAATGTCAGAGGGCCAGTGCTGAGGGAGTGCCGGACTGTCAGAGGGTCAGTGCTGAGGGAGTGCCGGACTGTCGGAGGGTCAGTGCTGAAGGAGAGCCGCAATGTCGGAGGGTTAGTGCTGAGGGAGCGATGCACTGTCGGAGGGTCAGTGCTGAGGGAGTGGGCACTGTCGGAGGTCAGTGCTGATGGAGTGCTGCACTGTCGGAGGATCAGTGCTGAGGGAGAGGGCACTGTTGGAGGTCAGTGCTGAGGGAGTGTTGCACTGTTGGAGGGTCAGTGCTGAGGGAGTGCCGCACTGTCAGAGGGTCAGTACTGAGGGAGAGCCGTACTGTCAGATGGTCAGTGCTGAGGGAGAGCCGTACTGTTGGAGGACCAGTGCTGAGGGAGTGCTGCACTGTTGGAGGATCGGTGCTGAGGGAGTGCCGCACAGTTGGAGGATCAGTGCTGAGGGAGTGCCGCACTGTTGGAGGGTCAGTGCTTTGGGAATGCTGCAATGTTGAAGGGTCAGTGCTGAGGGAGTGCTGCACCATCGGACAGTCAGTGCTGTAGGAGTGGACATTGTCAGAGAGTCAGTACTGAAGGGGTGCCGCACTGTTGGAGGGTTAGTGCTGAGGGAGCGCCGCACTGTCGGAGGGTCAGTGCTGAGGGAGTGCCGCGCTGTTGAAGGGTTAGTGCTGAGGGAGCGCCGCACTGTCGGAGGGTCAGTGCTGAGGGAGCGCCGCACTGTTGGAGGGTCGTGCTGAGGGAGAGCCACACTGTTGAAGGGTTACTGCTGAGGGAGCGCCGCACTGTCGGAGGGTCAGTGCTGAGGGAGCGCCGCACTGTCGGAGGGTCAGTGCTGAGGGAGTGGGCACTGTGGGATGGTCAGTATTGAGGGAATGCCACACTGTTGGAGGGTCAGTAGTGAAGGAGATCCACACTGTCAGAGGGTCAGTACTAAGGGAGTGCTGCATTGTTGGAGGATCAGTGCTGAGGGAGTGCCACACTGTCAGAGGGTCAGCATTGAGGAAGCACCACAATGTCGGAGGGTCAGTGCTGAGGGAGCACCGCACTGTCGGAGGGTCAGTGCTGAGGGAGAGCCGCACTGTCGGAGGGTCAGCGCTGAGGGAGTGCCGCACTGTTCGAGGGTCAGTGCTGAGGGAGAGCTGCACTGTCGGAGAGTCAGTGCTGAGGGAGAGCCGCACTGTCGGAGGGTCAGCGCTGAGGGAGTGCCGCACTGTCGGAGGGTCAGCGCTGAGGGAGTGTCGAACTGTCAGAGGGTCAGTGCTGAGGGAGTGCTACACTGTCAGAGGGTCAGTGCTGAGGGAGAGCCGCACTGTCGGAGGGTCAGTGCTGAGGGAGTGCAGCACTGTTGGAGGGTCAGTGCTGAGGGAGTGGGCACTGTGGGATGGTCAGTATTGAGGGAATGCCACACTACTGGAGGGTCAGTGGTGAAGGAGATCCACACTGTCAGAGGGTCAGTACTGAGGGAGTGCTACACTGTCAGAGGGTCAGTGCTGAGGGAGCACCGCACTGTCGGAGGGTCAGTGCTGAGGGAGAGCCGCACTGTCGGAGGGTCAGCGCTGAGGGAGTGCCGCACTGTTCGAGGGTCAGTGCTGAGGGAGAGCTGCACTGTCGGAGAGTCAGTGCTGAGGGAGAGCCGCACTGTCGGAGGGTCAGCGCTGAGGGAGTGTCGAACTGTCAGAGGGTCAGCGCTGAGGGAGTGTCGAACTGTCAGAGGGTCAGTGCTGAGGGAGTGCTACACTGTCAGAGGGTCATAGAAAGAAAGATACAGCGCAGTACAGGCCCTTCGGCCCTCGATGTTGCGCCGACCGAATCCTACCTAACCTACACTAGCCCAATAACTTCCAAATGCCTATCCAATGCCCGCTTAAATGACCATAAAGAAGGAGAGTTCACCACTGCTACTGGCAGGGCATTCCATGAACTCACAACCCGCTGTGTAAAGAATCTACCCCTAACATCTGTCCTATACCTACCACCCCTTAATTTAAAGCTGTGTCCCCTAGTAACACCTGACTCCATTAGCGGTAAAAGGTTCTCAGTGTCGACCCTATCTAAACCCCTAATCATCTTGTACACCTCTATCAAATCTCCCCTAAACCTTCTCTTCTCCAATGAGAACAGCCCCAAGTGCCTCAGCCTTTCCTCATAAGATTTTCCTACCATTCCAGGCAACATCCTGGTAAACCTCCTCTGCACTCGTTCCAATGCCTCCACATCCTTCCTATAGTATGGCGACCAAAACTGCACACAATACTCCAGATGAGGCCGCACCAGAGTCTTATACAGTTGCAACATGACCTCAGGACTCCGGAACTCAATTCCTCTACCAATAAAGCCCAGTACACCATATGCCTTCCTCACAGCACTATTTACCTGGGTGGCAACTTTCAGAGATCTGTGTACATGGACACCAAGATCCCTCTGCTCATCCACACTACCAAGTAGCCTACCATTAGCCCAGTAATCCATCTTCTTGTTACTCCTACCAAAGTGAATGACTTCGCACTTAGCTACATTGAATTCCATTTGCCACATTTCTGCCCAGCTCTGCAACTTATCTATATCCCGCTGTAACCTACCACTTCCTTCCTCACTATCCACAACTCCACCGACTTTTGAGTCATCCGCAAACTTGCTTACCCAGCTTTCAAGCCCTTCCTCTAGATCATTTATAAAGATAACAAAAAGCAATGGTCCCAAAACAGATCCTTGTGGTACACCGCTAGTAACTGCACTCCAAGATGAACATAGTCCATCAACTACTATCCTCTGTCTCCTTCCAGCCAGCCAATTCCTAATCCAAACCTCTAATGTATCCTCAATGCCATACCTCCGTAGTTTTAGCATTAGCCTACCATGGGGAACCTTATCGAACGCCTTACTAAAATCCATATACACAACATCTACTGCTTTACCCTCGTCCACTTCCTTAGTCACCTTCTCAAAGAACTCAATAAGGTTTGTGAGGCACGACCTGCCCTTCACAAAACCATGCTGGCTATCCTTGATCACGTTATTCCTATCCAGATGTTCATAAATCTTATCCCTTACCATTCTCTCTAAGACTTTGCCCACCACTGAAGTCAGACTCACTGGCCTATAGTTACTAGGGCTATCCCTACTCCCTTTCTTGAACAAGGGGACCACATTCGCTATCCTCCAGTCCTCTGGTACTATTCCCGTTGACAATGACGACATAAAAATCCAGGCCAATGGCTCTGCTATCTCCTCCCTAGCTTCCCATAGGATCCTAGGGTAAATGCCATCAGGCCCAGGAGACTTATCTATTTTCATCCTTTCCAATATTCCCAGAACCTCTTCCCTGCATATTTCCAGGCCATCCATTCTAATCATTTGTGACTCCATATTCACATCAGCAACAGTGTCCTGTTCCTGAGTGAATACTGATGAAAAGTATTGATTTAGTGTCTCTCCAATCTCCTCCGCCTCCACACACAACTTCCCACTACTATCCTTGACTGGACCGATACCTACCCTAGTCATCCTTTTATTCCTGACATACCTATAGAAAGCCTTTGGGTTTTCCCTAATCCTACCAGCTAAAGACTTTTCATGTCCCCTTCTCGCTTCTCTTAGCTCTCTCTTTAGATCCTTCCTGGCTACCTTATAACTCTCTATCGCCCCAACTGAACCTTCACGCCTCATCTTTACATATGCCGCCTTCTTCCCTTTCACAAGGGATTCCAATTCCTTACTAAACCACGGCTGCCTCACAAGGCCCTTTACACCATGCCTGACTGGTACATACTTATCGAGGACACGTAGTAGCTGCTCCTTGAACAATCCCCACATCTCATTAGTGTTCTTCTCTTGAAGCCTGTTTTTCCAATCCACACATCCTAAGTCATGCCTCACTGCATCATAATTTCCCTGCCCCCAGCTATAACTCTTCCCCTGCGGCGCACACTTATCCCTCTCCATCACTAAAGTAAAAGTCACCGAGTTGTGGTCACTGTCCCCGAAGTGCTCACCTGTGCTCACCGAAGTGCTGAGGGAGAGCCACACTGTCGGAGGGTCAGTGCTGAGGGAGTGCCGCACTGTTGGAGGGTCAGTGCTGAGGGAGTGGGCACTGTGGGATGGTCAGTATTGAGGGAATGCCACACTGCTGGAGGGTCAGTGGTGAAGGAGATCCACACTGTCAGAGGGTCAGTACTGAGGGAGTGCTGCATTGTCAGAGGGTCAGTGCTGAGGGAGCGCCGCACTGTCGGAGGTCAGTGCTGAGGGAGTGGGCACTGTCGGAGGGTCAGTGCTGAAGGAGTGGGCACTGTCGGAGGGTCAGTGGTGAGGGAGTGTCGAACTGTCAGAGGGTCAGTGCTGAGGGAGTGCTACACTGTCAGAGGGTCAGTGCTAAGGGAGTGCCGCACTGTTGGAGGGTCAGTGCTGAGGGAGTGCCGCACTGTTGGAGGGTCAGCGCTGAGGGAGTGTTGCACTGTCGGAGGGTCAGCGCTGAGGAAGTGCCGCAGTGTCGGAGGGTCAGCGCTGAGGGAGTGTCGCACTGTCGGAGGGTCAGTGCTGAATTGAGTGCCGCACTATCAGAGTCAGCGCTGAGGGCGTACGGCACTGTTGGAGGGTCAGTGCTGACTGAGTGCTGCACTGTCAGAGGGTCAGTGGTGAAGGAGAACCGCACTGTCGAAGGGTCAGTTCTGAGGGAGTGCTGCACTGTCAGAGTCAGCGCTGAGGTCATACGGCACTGTCGGAGGGTCAGTGGTGAAGGAGAACCGCACTGTTGGAGGGTCAGTGCTGAGGGAGTGTCGTACTGTCAAAGGGTCAGCATTGAGGAAGCATCGCACTGTCGGAAAGTGAGTGCTGAGGAGCACCACACCATTGGAGGGTCAGTGCTGAGGGAGCACTGGACCATTGGAGGGTCAGCCCTGAGGCAGTGTTACACTGTCAGAGGGTCTGCACAGAGGGAGCTCCGCACCATTAGAGCATTAATGCTGAGAGAGTGGGCACTGTCAGAGGGTCAGCGCTGAGGGAGTGTTACACTGTCAGAGGATCTGCACTGAAGGAGCTCTGCACCATCAGAGCATCAATGCTGAGGGAGTGGGCACTGTTAGAGGGTCAGCGCTGAGGGAGCACCACACTGTCAGATGGTCAGTGCTGACAGACCGGGCACGGTCGGAGGGTCAGTGCTGAGGCAGCAGGCACCGTCAGAGGGTCAGCACTGAGGGAGCAGGCACTGTTGGAGCGTCAGTGCTGAGGAAGAACCGCAACGCTGGAGGGTAAGTGCTGAGGGAGCACCGCACAGTCGGAGGGTCACTGCTGAAAGAGCGCTGCACTGTAGATGGGTCAGTGCTGAGGGACTGCCACATCATTAGAGGGTCAGCGCTGAGTGAGCAGGCACTGTCAGAGGGACAGTGCAATGGGCTCTGTCAGACGGTCAGCGCTGACAGAATACCACAACTTTCATGTTATAACACTTATCCTGACTCCCAGTCTAAGAAGAAGAATACAGTGACTGCTGAGTTCTGCCTCTGTGGAGATTGCAGGTGAACTAGGGGACCCCGGGCACTGACCCCCCGCTGTTAGTGAGAGCTTGCTGTCTACCTAGTGGCACCAATTCTCCCTACTGACAGCAGAGACAAGGCCTCAGGTGATTGATCGGGAAGTCAGCCCTTTTCGTCTTGATACCATAATATTCTTTGAAAGATTTTGACCCAATTTCCTCTGGGAGCACTCGAGAAATTCCTGGGATGCCGACACAGCCTATTGTCCTTGAACAAGTGGCCGGTCCTGGGTGCTAACGTCTCGGTCTTTTGGCTTGGTGCCAGTTCCTCCTTCGGATTACAATCCTGGGACCTGGTTCCAGGTGACAGACTCCCAAGGAGCCATGACCAGCAGGGCGTGAGAACTTGGGCATCTTTAACACACATGTCTGTTGCTCCTGCACAGCACCTGAACAGCAGGTCAGGGAGGAACCCAGGATATAATCTGGAACCAACTCAGATCCTTTTGCAGACATTGACTCAGCACGGTCAACAGGGACTCCCATAAACCAGGGACCCCTTCTAAGTACAGACCCACTGTAAATAAAGGCCCACTCACTGGGTTTCTCTATGTAAGTACAGGCTTACTGCCTCAGGACCCCCTGTAAATACAGGTCCATTCCCCCCCAAAACACCATGTAAATACAGGCCCACTCCCCTGGGGACCGCTGTAAATACAAGCCCACTACCCTGAGGACCTCCAGTAAATACAGGTCAATTCCTCCAAGGACACCTTGTAAATACAGGCCCATTCTCCCAGGCACCCCCTGTAAGTACAGGCCCATTCCCCGGCGACCTGCTGTAAATAAAGGCCCACTACCCTGAGGACCCCCTGTAAATACAGGTCCATTCCCCCCCAAAACACCATGTAAATACAGGCCCACTCACCTGGGGACTGCTGTAAATACAGGCCCACTACCCTGAGGACCTCCAGTAAATACAGGTCAATTCCTCCAAGGACACCTTGTAAATACAGGCCCACTCACCTGGGGACTGCTGTAAATACAGGCCCACTACCCTGAGGACCTCCAGTAAATACAGGCCCACTCACCTGGGGACTGCTGTAAATACAGGCCCACTACTCTGAGGACCTCCAGTAAATACAGGTCAATTCCTCCAAGGGCACCTTGTAAATACAGGCCCACTCTCCTGTGGACTACTTGTAAATACAGGCCCATTCTCCCAGGCACCTGTAAATACAGGCCCACTCCCCTGGGGACCGCTGTAAATACAGGCCCACTACCCTGAGGACCTCCATTAAATACAGGTCAATTCCTCCAAGGACACCTTGTAAATACAGGCCCACTCTCCTGTGGACTACTTGTAAATACAGGCCCATTCTCCCAGGCACCCCCTGTAAGTACAGGCCCCTTCCCCGGCGACCTGCTGTAAATACAGGCCCACTACCCTGAGGACCTCCAGTAAACACAGGTCAATTCCTCCAAGGAAACCTTGTAAATACATGCCCACTCCCCTGTGGACTACCTGTAAATACAGGCCCATTCTCCCAGGCACCTGTAAATACAGGCCCACTCTCCCAGGCACCCCCTGTAAATACAGGCCCACTCTCCTGGACCCACTGTAAATACAGGCCCACTACCCTGTGGACTACCTGTAAATACATGCCCACTCCCCTGTGGACTACCTGTAAATACAGGCCCACTCTCCTGGACCCCCTGTAAGTACAGGCCCATTCCCCTGGGGACCTGCTGTAAATACAGGCCCACTACCCTGAGGACCTCCAGTAAATATGGGCCCACTCTCCTGGACCTCCTGCAAACAGGCATAGTCACTGTGTTCCTCCTGTAAATACAGGCTACTTCCCCCAGGGTCCCCCGGTAAATACAGACCTACCTTCCCTCCCCCCACCCCCGGGGACACCTGCAAATGCCAACACATTTTCCTCCTGGGTACCCTTGAAATCGTGACACACTCCCCTTTCGAGAACTCTCTGTAAATAATGACACACTCCCTGGGGACCCCAAATAAATACTGACATATTCCCTTGTGTTAATAATGACAAGTTCCCCAGGGTGGGTGAAGGGGTTAATTGGGAATGTGTATTTAAGAGAGGCAGAGAGAGTCAGAAAATGATTGGGTGTGTATGAGTATATGAGTGTGTGCGCGTGTGTCTGTGAGTACATGTGTCTGCATCTGCGAGAGTGTGTGTGTGTTTGCATCCATGTGTGTATCTGTGAGTGCATGTGGTTGTGTCTGCAAATGTGTGCGTGTCTGCATCTGTGTGTGTGTGTCTGTGAGTGCATGTGGCTGTGTCTGCAAGTGTGTGCGTGTCTGCATCTGTGTGTGTGTGTGTGTGTCTGTGAGTGCGTGTGTCTGTGAGTGCATGTTTCTGTGTCTGCAAGTGTGTGCGTGTCTGTGTCTGCAAGTGTGTGCATGTCTGCATCTGTGTGTGTGTGTCTGTGAGTGTGTTCGTGTCTGCATCTGTGTGTGTCTGTGAGTGCATGTGTGTGTGGCTGCATCTGTGTGTGTGTGTCTGTGAGTGTATGTGTCTGTATCTGCGAGTGTGTGTGTGTCTGCATCTCTGTGTGTGTCTGTGAGTGCATATGTCCATGTCTGTGAGTTTGTGTGTGTGTGTCTGCATCTGTGTGTGTGTGTCTGTGAGTGCATGTGTCTGTATCCGCGAGTGTGTGTGTGTGTGTCTGCATCTGTGTGTGTGTGTGTGTGTGTGTGTGTGTGAGCGCGTGATTATGAACGTAGCCTTTCTGCAGGTCCCTACATATCTGTACCTGCAGAAGTACAGCTCGTTCAGGACCTGGGGAACGAAGCTTATCAGTCAATCATCATAATTCCTGATGAGGGTGGTGACAAGAAAAGAGCAGATTGTTGCAATATTCAAATCCCCATGGCATTGAGTGACAGCTACAGAAATGTTTGGAGGAACCGTTCCTGCATAAACACGTCCTCAGCCTCAGTGAGAAGAATCTCACCTCTTGAAAGTTCGTAGTGAAAGCATGTCATCTGTAAGTACGCCTGATCGAGGCTGAATAGAACCCAAACACTGGGAGCTTTTAAGGCTCTTCACTCTCAGATAATGGTCTGGTCAGAATGAGATGAGAGTCTGTATTATCGTCTGCACCCTGAGGACAAGCCAATGAAAACCTCACCACTAATGACACATGCTGTGAGGGACTCCCCTTGCCATGCCAGACACATGGCCATTGGTATTGCACACAGCAATATTCCAGAGCCAACAAAGTGCTATATAACAATAAACTGCAGATCCTATAATGTCAGAAACATAAACAGAAATTGCTGGAAAATCTCAGCAGGCCAGGCAGCATTCATGAAGAAAGCAACATTTATGTTTAGGATCCAGTGACATTTCTTCAGTGCGAAATAGCCTGGCTCTTTGATTTTAAAGCACAGTTCGTCATCAGAGTTGTGTGTGTGTGTGTGTGTGTGTGTGTGTGTGTGTGTGTGTGTGTGTGTGTGTGCTGGGGGGGGTGTTTCTTCTATATCCACCTGAGAAGGCACACACACAGGGTCCCTGGGTTTGATGACATCACCCGAAAGATAGACACTCCAACGATGCTGTGCCACTTAGCATAGATTCAACAAAGCAACATTAAAACAGTTAGTGTAGTTAAATTCCAGATGGATGTGAGTGCAGAATACTTTTCCACATCACACACTCCCAAGGCCTCAAGGCAATACAGCACGGGGTTAGAGTTAAAGTAAACTCCCTTTTCACTGTTCCCCATCAAACACTCCCAGGGACAGGGACAGCACAGGGTTAGATACAGAGTAAAGCTCCCTCTCCACTGTCCCCCCATCAAACACTCCCAGGACAGGGACAGCACAGGGTTAGACACAGAGTAAAGCTCCCTCTACACTGTCCCCCTTCAAACACTCCCAGGGACAGGGACAGCACAGGGTTAGATACAGAGTAAAGCTCCCTCTACACTGTCCCCCCATCAAACACTCCCAGGGACAGGGACAGCATGGGGTTAGATACAGAGTAAAGCTCCCTCTACACTGTCCCCCCATCAAACACTCCCAGGGACAGGGACAGCACAGGGTTAGATACAGAGTAAAGCTCCCTCTCCACTGTTCCCCATCAAACACTCCCAGGACAGGGACAGCACGGGGTTAGATAGAGAGTAAAGCTCCCTCTACACTGTCCCCCCATCAAACACTCCCAGGGACAGGGACAGCACGGGGTTAGATACAGAGTAAAGCTCCCTCTACACTGTCCCCCATCAAACACTCCCAGGGACAGGGACAGCACAGGTTTAGATACAGAGTAAAGCTCTCTCTACACTGTCCTCCACCAAACACTCCCAGGACTGGCGCAGCAGTGAGTCAGACATGGATGACAGCAGTCTGTTCCTGAATTTCAAGCCCAGGAAAATTTCCTTTCTTGCCAGGAAACCAGGAATCATTGATGAGAATTGAATGAGATCAGCAAGCTGAATCCGGCTAATGTGTGCAACCTGGAGTGGGAAGGTTTTCAATACAGACTGTGGGTTCCTGTTAAACAGGGGAGTTGCAACTCTGTAAAGCACCAGCGCTATGAATCACTGTGTGGATTTCTGTTCGGCCACATTACATTTAATTGTACTAATTAAGGTGTGCGGAGATGGTTGGAACCCATTTTTTTTTGCCATACCCATAATGCTTACTTGCTTTGCAGCAAACATTTTGGATGTGGCTCACAGTTTCAGATCAGTAGTGTGTAGCGCTGAGGTAGCGCTGCACTGTCAGTGCTGAGGGATGCCACATTGTCACAGGGCCAGTGCCGAAGGAGTACTGCACTGTCGCAGGGTCAACGCTGCACTATCGCAGGGTCAACGCTGCACTATCGCAGGGTCAGCGCTGAGGAAATACTGCACTGTCTCAGAGTCAGTGTCAAGGGAATGGTGCCCTATTGGACAGTCAGCATTGAGGGAGCATTGCACTTTTAGAGGATTAGTCCTGACAGTACTGAGCACATTCCAGAATGCCATGCCAAGATTCAATGCTAAAACAGGGCACTCATCTGCTGTTTTACATGTACATAACAAATCCCATGGCCTCTTGCACATTCCAAAGTGATAACTTCACCACTTCAGGTACAGGTACATAGTAACCAGTATTAAATAGCAAAAGACAGCCAACATGCACTGTGTCCCTGTACAGGAACACTTCCATCATTAGACTACTGATCCAGATCACCATGTAACAAAACCCTCTTTATGTGCCAGTAGTACCGCTGTGGATAACATATTGATCTACCACCACATAAATCATATGCTGACATTCTCAGATCTGAGCAAAAAAATGCAGGCTGACCCACTCAAAGTTGTACTGTGGGTCAGTGCTGATGGATTGCCACACTGTGGGGGGGCGTCAGTGCTGTGGTAGCAGGCACTGTGGGAGAGTCAGCACTGAGGGAGCAGACTCCGTCGGAGGGTCAGCACTGAAGGATCAACGGCACGGTCGGAAGGTCAGCGCTGAGGTAGTGCCGCCATGTCAGAGGGTCAACGCTGAGGGAGCATGGCAGGATTAGTGCCGAGGGAGCGCCGTACTGTCAAAGGGTCAATGTCGAGGGAGCACAATCTCTAAATGAAACATTTGCTGTGGGGGATGCTGAGCATCTGCCCTCTCAGGTAAAATACAGCAAGAAAACTTTAGCTGAAAGAATAACCATGGTGTCTTCCTGGGCTCAGCACTTGTGCACCTCTGGTAGATGGCTCATCAAATTACAGCTTTGGGAACTTGCTGCATGCAAAGTGTGCGCCGCCTTTCCTGCCTTAAACAGTGAGCACACTTCAAAAAATCAAACAAAACTCAAACTGTGTGCTTGGGGGGGAGAACGCAAGTCCCTTCTATCTGCCTTTAATTGCTTGGAATCCCAAAAATCCCAATCTGTTGTTTTGGATCGGGATGAGAGGGAGGGCTGGTGTACAAGGAGTGTCTTGGATTCTCATTTCATTAACTGATTCTACCTCTGCAAACAAGTAGAGGCACAGACTCACAAAGTGGGGGGGGGGGGGGGAAACAGGGCAGAGATTAAACAAGCTGTCAGGAGACAGAAGAATCACATTCTCTCTATCGTCCCCAGGTATCTCAGCAAGTCTCAACTTCACTACATCATCATTCGCCACGTGACTCATTCTCTTGTTGCCTGGGGTAAGGAAACAGTCACTAGGTACCACAGAGGTTGAACACTGGCGTAGTGGGAAAATGTAGTTTTGCATCTCGCACCTATCCAGACAGACATGAGTGGCACATTTCAGAGAAGGTAACAGTTTCTACTCCACCAGAAGAATGTGGCTGATTGGTTGGCAGGGTGACACCGACTGGGCAAGACTTTGCCATGGGGAACGTATCCAGAAACAGTCAGCATTTGTTTTAAAAAGTAAACCGCAATGGCTGGATATGTTTCTTTTACATGCACGGGACAAGCTCTGACTAGGAGCATACAGAGCTTCCAGTGGGCACAAGTGAACCATATTTGTCTTGAAACTGTAAACCAGTTGTTCATATAACTCTGAACGCAATCAAATGCGGTCTCATCAACCGTTTGACATTCCGATTCTGCAGCATTGAAAATGAAAAGCCTCCTTGCAGCAATGAGTAACGGTTGTACTTCTATGGTGCAGACTCCAAAGAGGATCCCCTCCTCATATCAGCAGTTGGTTTGGGAGTGTGGGTGGAAGAAGAGGTGCACTGGGACGATTAAGCAACAGCAACCCACCTAGACTCACACCGCCCCCAACTCTATCACTTTGCATTTCCCATTGCTAACCCAGCCAGCCTGCACACTATGGACAATTTAGCACGGCCAGCCAACTCTAATCTGCACATTTTGGACTGTGGAGGAAACCTATGCAGACTTGGGGGAACGTGCAAACTCCACATAGACAGTCGGCCAAGGTTGGAATTGAACCCAGGTCCCTGGTGCTGCGAGGCAGCAGTGCTAACCACTGATCCACCATGCTGCTTTGCAGCAACCTAATAACATACATCTGAAATGTACTCATTGTTCAAGATCAGAATCACAGCAACCACTCGGCTTGTAGAAATCTCCCAGAAAGAGATAGTTAGATGACTATTGATCCAGGAAACATGGGAGATTGTCACTCCAGTACTGGTACTGGAAGCTGACACAACCAGCTAAGAGGATCAACAGAGTTGACCTGACAGTGCCCGCTCTCTCAGTGCTGACTCTAACAATGCCCTGCTCTCTCAGCGCTGAGCGTCCAACAGTGCCATGCAACCTCAGTACTGACCTTCTGACAATGCGGCGCTCCCTCAGTACTGACCCTCCGACAGTGCGGCACTCCCTCAGCACTGACCCTCCAACAGTGCCCACTCCCTCAGTACTGACCCTCCGACAGTGCGGCACTCCCTCAGCACTGACCCTCCGACAGTGCGGCACTCCCTCAGCACTGACCCTCCGACAGTGTGGCACTCCCTCAGCACTGACCCTCCGACAGTGCGGCACTCCCTCAGCACTGACCCTCTGACAGTGCGGCACTCCCTCAGCACTGACCCTCTGACAGTGCGGCGCTCCCTCAGCACTGACCCTCCGACAGTGCGACACTCCCTCAGCACTGACCCTCCGACAGTGCGGCACTCCTTCAGCACTGACCCTCCGACAGTGCGGCACTCCTTCAGCACTGACCCTCCGACAGTGCAGAGCTCCCTCAGCACTGACCCTCCGACAGTGCCCACTCCCTCAGCACTGACCCTCCGACAGTGCGGCACTCCCTCAGCACTGACCCTCTGACAGTGTGGCACTCCCTCAGCACTGACCCTCTGACAGTGCAGTGCTCTCCCTCAGCACTGACCCTCCGACAGTTCGGCACTCCTTCAGCACTGACCCTCCGACAGTGCGGCACTCCTTCAGCACTGACCCTCCGACAGTGCAGAGCTCCCTCAGCACTGACCCTCCGACATTGCGACACTCCCTCAGCACTGACCCTCCGACAGTGCGGCACTCCTTCAGCACTGACCCTCCGACAGTGCGGCACTCCTTCAGCACTGACCCTCCGACAGTGCGGCACTCCTTCAGCACTGACCCTCCGACAGTGCAGAGCTCCCTCAGCACTGACCCTCCGACAGTGCCCACTCCCTCAGCACTGACCCTCCGACAGTGCGGCACTCCCTCAGCACTGACCCTCTGACAGTGTGGCACTCCCTCAGCACTGACCCTCTGACAGTGCAGTGCTCTCCCTCAGCACTGACCCTCCGACAGTGCGGCACTCCTTCAGCACTGACCCTCCGACAGTGCGGCACTCCTTCAGCACTGACCCTCCGACAGTGCAGAGCTCCCTCAGCACTGACCCTCCGACATTGCGACACTCCCTCAGCACTGACCCTCCGACAGTGCGACACTCCCTCAGCACTGACCCTCCCACAGTGCGACACTCCCTCAGCACTGACCCTCCCACAGTGCGACACTCCCTTAACACAGATCGTCTGATAATGCGGTGCTCCCTCAGCACTGATTCCCCGGCAGTGAGGTGCTTCCTCAGCGCTGACCCTCCCACAGTGCAGCACTCCCTCGGCACTGACCCTCCGACAGTGTGGTGCTTCCTCAGCCCTGACATTCCGACAGCACGGCACTCCCTCAGCCCTGACATTCCGACAATGCAGTGCTCCTGAAGTACAATTTCTCTGACAGCACAGTGCTCCCTCAGTATTAACTCTCCAACAGTAGACCACTCAACTGTAAGCTGACTGGTATCTATCAGCCTCCTCTTCCTCTAGGAGATATTTGCACAGCAACTCATATCTCTCTGTCATTTCTTTACACTGACTAGAGACTTTCAGTCCCAAATCTCTCTCAGTCAGATACCTGTACACTGACTGGTGTCTCTCAGTCCCTTAGACGAGTCTCTCTCTCTCTCTCTGAGAGATATCTGTATACTGTTTGGTGTCTCTCAGTTTCCCCCTCTCTCTCTCAGGGAGATAGCTGTACACTGACTTGTGTCTCTCAGTTCCCCCCTCTCTCTCAGGGAGATAGTTGTACACTGACTTGTGTCTCTCAGTTCCCCCCTCTCTCTCAGGGAGATAGTTGTACACTGACTTGTGTCTCTCAGTTCCCCCCTCTCTCTCAGGGAGATAGTTGTACACTGACTTGTGTCTCTCACCCCCTCTCTCTCAGGGAGATAACTGTATACTGACTGTTATCTCTCAAGCTCCCCCCCCCCCCCCAGGAATATATATGTACACTGACTGGTGTCTCTCAGCCCCTCTCTCTCTGGGATATATCTGTATGCTGACTGTTGTCTCTCAGCCCACCTCCTCCTCTCTCAGGTGTGTTACATTTTGAGATGTTACGCCCATACAACTACCATCAGCTCCCTAATATCGTTAACCTCACTCTAACTTGGTCTGCATGAGTGTGAAGTACACCAAAGTGCTTAGTTTTCAGCCCTGAAGCAGCTCTGGAAGGGCTCAAACTGAGCCACATTATATAACTGTAGGAGCAGGCACTGTACTTGAAATTTGGGAGTGACTCCAGGACTTAAAAGGGTTATCCAAGGATGGGTCACACAGAATGGGATGGCATACTGTCCCCACGCCATTGGAGATTGAGGGCTGTGATCTGATCGAAAGGTGCAAGCTGATTAAAGGATTCAATAGTTTTATCAGGATTTGTAAAATTTGCTCACAGATGAGGCTGTCATTGGCTGGACCAGTGTGGATTGACCCTCTGACAGTGCAGTGCTCCTTCAGCACTGACCCTCTGATGACGGTTATGGAACATATAACGGTACAGTACAGTACAGGCCCTTCGGCCCTCAATGTCGAGCCAACCTTTTATTCTACCCTAAGATCCGACAAACATACACATACTCTTTCTTGTGGTATCTTCCTTGTGCCTATCCAAGGGTCACTTAAACGTCCCTAACGTCTCTGACTCTACTACCACTGCTGGCTGTACATTCCACACAACCACCATTTTCTCTGTAAAGAACTTATCTCTGACAAATCTCCTAAACCTTCCTTCAATTATCTTAAAATCATGCCCCCTCATAGAACATTACAGTGCAGTACAGGCCCTTCTGCCCTCATGATAGACATTTCCACCCTGGGAAAACAATGTCTATCTATGCCTCTCAATATTTTGTACTCTATCAAGTCACCTCTCATCCTTCTACACTCTAATAATAAAAGTCCTAGCTCCCTCAACCTTTCTTCATAAGACATGCCCTCCAGTCCAGGCAGCATCGTGGTAAATCTCCTCTGCACTCTCCCTAAAGCTTCCACATCCTTCTTATAATGAGGCGACCAGAACTGAACGCAATATTCCAAGTATGGTCTAACCAGAGCTCTACAGAGCTGCAGCATAACCTCGCAGTTCTTAAATTCAATTCACACTGCTACTGAAAGCCAATACACCATACGCCTTCTTAACAACACAATCAACCTGGGTGGCAATTTTGAGGGAATCTATGGACATGGACCCCCAAGATCCCTCTGTTCCTCCACACTGCCAAGAATTCCGCCTTTGATCCTGTATTCTGCATTCAAATTAGACCTTCCAACATGAATGACTTCACATTTTTCTAGGTTGAACTCCATCTGCCACTTATCAATCGAGCTCTGCATCCTGTCGTCTCGTTGTAACCTACAACAGCTATCCATACTATCCACAACTCCACAAACCCCTCACGTCATTAACAAACTTACTAACTCACCCTTCCACTTACTCATCCAAGTCATTTATAAAAATCACAAAGAGCAGAGGTCCCAAAACCGAACCCTACAGACCACCATTGGTCACTCAACTCCAGGCTGAATACTTTCCATCTACCACCACCCTCTGTCTTCAATGGGCCAGTCAATTCTGTATCCAGACACACAGGCTTCCCTGTATCCTATGCCTCCCTACTTTCTGAATGAGCTTACCACGGGGAACCTTATCAAACACCTTGCTAAAATCCATATACAGCACATTCAATGCTCTACCTTCATCAACATATTTTGTCACATCCTCAAAGAATTCATTATAGTTTGTGAGACATGACCTGCCCCTCACAAAACCTTACTGACTATCTCTAATCAAACTATAGTTTTCCAAGTAATCATAAATCCTGTCTCTCAGAATCCTCTCCAATACTTTCCCCACCATTGACCTAAGACTGACTGGACTGTAACTCCCAGGATTATCCCTATTCCCTTTCTTGAACAAGGGAATAGTATTTGCCACCCTCCAATCATCTGGCACAACTCCAGTGGACAGTGAGGATGCAAAGATTGTCGCTAAAGGTGCAGCGATCTCTTCCCACACTTCCTGTAGTAACCGAGGGTATATCCTGTCTGGCCCAGGAGATTTATTCATCCTTATGTTTTTCAAAAGTTTCAGCACATTCGCCTTCCTAACATCAACCTGTTCAAGCAGATCAGTCCGTTTCACGCTGTCCTCAGAAATGTCAAGGTCCCTCTCAGTAGTGAATGCTGAGGCAAAGTATTCATTATGGACCTCCTCTACTTCCTCTGATTCCTCCCCTACTTCCTCAAGTTCCCTCCACTATCCCTGATCGGCCCTACCCTCACTCTGGTCATCCTCTTGTTCCTCACATAAGTGTAGAACACTTTAGGGCTTTCCTTAATCCTACCCATTTAAACTTTCTCATGCTCCTTTCTAGATCTCCGAAGTCCATTCTTCAGTTCCTTCATGACTATCTTGTAACCCTCTAAAGCCCTGTTTGAACCTTGCTTCCCAAACATTAAGCAAGCTTCCTTCTTCCTCTTGACTAGATGTTCCATATCCTTTGTCACTCGAGGTTCTTTCAACCTCCCATCCCTTCCTTGCCTCAGTGGGACAATGTCCAACACTGTCAGCGGGTGCTTCCTAAACAACCTCCACATTTCTGTTGTGCATTTCCCTGAGAATATCTGTTCCCAATCTAGGTGCCCCAGTCCCTGCTAAATAGCATTGTAATTCCCCTTCCCCCAATTAAATATTTTCCCATACCATCTGCTCCTATTCCTCCCCATGAGTATAGTAAAAGTCAGGGAGTTGTGATCACTATCACCAAAATGCTCTCCAACCTAGAGATCTGACACCTGGCATGATTCATTGACAAGCAACAAATCCAATATGGCCTCCCCTCCAGTCAGCTTATCTACGTATTGCATCAGGAACACTTCCTGGACATACCTGAACAAAGACCGCTACATCCAAACAATTTGAACTAAGTAGGTTCCAATCAATTTTAGCGAAGTTAAAGTCCACCCTGTTACTTCTGCACCCTTCTCAAATCTGCCTCCTAATCTGCTCCTCCTCGTCTCTGTTGCTATTGGGGAGCCTGTGGTTAAGTATCAAGTACGTCACAATGTGGGGTCTTGAGTCAAGTGTAGGTCAGACCAGGCAAGGGCAGCAGGTTTCCTTCCCTAAATAACTTTAGTGAACCAGTTCACTCCTCAAGAATCAACGATAGTTGTTTGACTCTTTACTGAAGATTTTTATTGAATTAAAATTCCATCATCCAGTGTGGCGGGATTTGAACCCAGTCCCGAGAACATGGTGTCTTGATTGGTAGTCCCACAGTAGCACTACCAGGCCACTGTCTCCATCTCCTTTGGTGAGGAGGTACAATGCAGAACTGGAGTTGGGTGGGAAGGGGCTGGTGATGGAAGACACCCCTTAAGTATTCAGCCAGGATGTTCAGGGGTGATGTCAGCCATCACTAACACATGAGGAGTGAGAATCTGGAACTCCATCACCCTCCCCTGGCCCTTGTCAAAACCAAGGCCTGTCAAGCCCAAAGGGTTCATTGTAAAATACAAACCGGACCATGCTGGATTAGGGTTCACTCAAGAGGGAATTCCCAGATATTGTACCAAGACTAGAAATCCACATGCACTGACGGGGTAAACAGTTATGAACAGGAGGCAGCAGCCTCTCAGACATTCCAGACAGATGACTTCAGCCAGCGCAGTGGACATGCTTTCTGGCCCCCAGGCAGGAACACTTCCATCATTACCGGAGTACTGACCCACATCAACAGTCTCCCCCTGACTGGAAGAATGTGGCTGAGTAACTCTCATGTTTGTTAATCTGGAAATGGTAGAAGGCAGATTTGGAAAGTTGGGAGAATTCTGGGGGATGCTCACCTGCCTGATGTTCACTTGGACAATGTAGTGAGAGCTTTATTCTGCCTGTAATCCCAAACATGTCCCTGTCTTGGCAGAGTTTGATGGGGACAGTGTCGGGCAGCTTTAATTTCAGTTTAAATTAATAGAGAGAGCTTTACTCTGTATTGAAGCCTGTGCTGTCCCTGTCCTGGGAGTGTTTGATGGGGGACATTGTCGAGAGAGCTTTACTTTGTATCTAACCTCATGTTGAGCCTGCCCTGGCAGCGTCTGATGGGGACGGTATAGGGGAAGCTGTATTCTGTAGCTAATCCTGTACCATCCCTATCCTGGGAGTGTTTTTTGAGGGTCAATGTCGAGGGAGCTTTATACTGTATCAACCCTGTGCTGTCCTTGTCCTGGGAGTGTTTGATGGGGGACAGTGTAGAGGGAGCTTTACTCTGTATTCAGCCCCATGCTGTCCCTGTCCTGGGAGCATTTGATGGGGGACAGTGTAGAAGGAGCTTTACTCTATGTTTAATCCTGTGCTCTCCTTGCTCTGGGAGTGTTTGATGGGCACAGTCTAGAGGTGGCCTTACTCTGTGTCTAACCCCGTGCTGTCCCTGTGCGGGAGTGTTTGATGGGAACAATGTTTACTACTTCATGTTAAGGAATCCAAAGTTCACCAGGGAGGCAGTTAGTTCATTCTTCCCCGCTATCACAGCCTTCCAAGTGTCACTGCACACCTGCCCCAGTGCTGAAACTGTTAACATCGTGATGCAGGTACAACTCAATCCTCGATAATCCAAGGTCCCTGGGGCCTCCGTTCCACTGTCCAGTGATCTTGAAGAACCACACAGAAAAGCACCTTTGTCACACAGATGGATATCACTGCCAATTGTGCAATGAATGGTACAATGGAGATATTGTTCGGGAGGTTTGTTAAGTCATTGTGTTGTGAAGACAGATATACACCACTCCACCTCCCCCCCAACCACCTCCGTGCTCACTCCCAACCCCTTTCGTATGCCCCGACCTCCTCCCTTTGAGCCTGAATCTGCTGCTGTGTGATTTACAAACTTGCGATTAGTAACAGCTTTCAGGGAGTACGCAATTTTGAAATTGGGGGATTCCGCTTTTTAAAAAAAAAGGTCTTCCATGTAAGTCACACACGAGAGGGAGTTCTCCTACTCCCAAGATCCGAGGGTCTGTGGAACTCTCCAGCCCAGAGAGAAAGGAGTTGGCTGGGCTGACTGATTATTCTATTAAGAGGGGACACAGAGAGCGATCCATGATTGATGAGGAAATTTAATAGTTACTGAGGTGGTCAGATTGCAATCAGAGCAGCCACCATCTCATTGAATGGTGGAATAGGCTTCAGGGACTGAACAATCAGTTTTGCACCTATTTTACAGTATGTTAGATTGAAGTAACAGCTAGGGGCTAATCAATGGTTCGGTGCAATTTGTGGTGGGCGCTGTCAGAGTTGAGACATTTCAGCCCCTGAACCCAAGCACAGAATGTTCCCATGCAAATCCCCTTTCCCCCCACAAAGCCCACCAGCCCTGGTGTCTCACTGGGGTCTTGCCATATTGGGAGAAGGCCAGAACACACACTCCTTTAACATCTTTTGCCATCTCACAGGGTCCTAAAGGACCCTGCAGCCAAGGAAGGAGTGTGTCCTCTTTTTCTAAAAGATGGTCCCTGCTGTGAAACAGAAAGCAAATCAGCCACAGAGGGCACAGCAAGATCCCACTAGCAGCCAAGATGGTGAATGGACCAGTAGGCTGAAGTGTCAATACTGGGCACTGGACGTTGGGAAAATCTCCTGCTCGACCCCCCCACCTTTTCCAATCAGGCTATCAGAGTCATCAATACTGTCTGAGGGGCAAGTGGCAATTGAGTATGACACTGGAACGAAGGTGTATTCGACAAAGGAGAATTTTCTCTCTAAGGCAATGTGCTGTCTCTGTCCTGGGAGAATTTGATGGGGAACAGTGTAGAGGCAGCTTTACTCTGTATCTAGCCCCATGCTGTCACAGTCCTGGAAGTCTTGGATGTGGGGACAGTGTAGGGTGAGTGTACAGTTTACTCTGTATCTAACCCCCTGTCCCTGCTTTGGGAGTGCCTGATAGGGTGGGGGAAGAAACAGTGTGTAGAGTGAGCTTTATTCTCAACCGTATTCTGTCCCCTTCCTGGGAGTGTTTCATTGGGACAGTCTGAATTGACTCCACAGAGGTTGGTAGCCCATCACCAGATCACTCCTTATTTACATGTGGAGAGCCCCTGACATTCGTCCAGCTCCCTCAGACCAGCTCAGAGTGAATAGAACTTATGACACTCCTGTTTCTATCTGTCAGCCAGGGCTCCCTGATTGGATCAGATTAACAGCCCCAGTCAGGGAAACCATAATCTACGAGGTCTACCTAGCTGACCTCGTTACAATCACTACACACTATAGTTGGAACTTTACTCTCATCTAGATACGAACGTATGAATTGAGAATAGCACGAGGCCACTTAGCCCCTTGAATCTGCTCTCCTGTTCTAAAAGGTCTTGTCTGATCTGATTATTCCACATTCCTGCCTATCCCAATCAACCTTTCACCCTACCTTGGCTATCATGAATCTATCAACCTCTGCCTTAAGAATGCTCAAAGACTCTGGTTCTACGGCCTTTTCAGGAAGCGCGTTCGAAGACTCGCAACATATTTAAGAAACAATTCTCCCCATTCTCAGCTTTGAAAAGGACCTGAGGGGCAACATTTTTACACAGAAGATGGTGGGTGTATGGAACGAGTTACTAGAGGAAGTGGTGGAGACTGGTACAAATACAACATTTAAAAGGCATCTGAATGAATACATGAATAAGAAGGGTTCAGAGGGATATGGGTCAAATGCTGGGAAATGGGACTAGATTAAGTTAGGGTATCTGTTTGGCATGGACAGGTTGGACCTAAGGGTCTGTTTCCATGCTGTGAAGCTTTAGGACTCGAGGTGAGAGACCCTTATTTTTAAACTGTGACATCCCCCACCTTGTTCTGGATTCTCTCACAGAGAGAAACATCCTCTCCATATTGCTACCCTGTCCCTTCCAGTCCATCCCTGTCAAGACCCCTCAGGATTTTATATATTTCAATCAAGTCTCCTCTGACCCTTCTAAACTCCAAACCCAATCTGCCTAATATTTGTTAAAAGACGAGGTAAAAACAATGACTGCAGACGCTGGAAACCAGATTCTGGATCAGTGGCGCTGGAAGAACACCGCAGTTCAGGCAGCATCCAAGGAGCAGCGAAATCGACGTGTCGGGCAAAAGCCCTTCATCAGGAATAAAGGCAGAGAGACTACTCTCCTCCCTGACCTATCACCTTCATCCCCTCTCCCACTCACCTATTGTACTCTATGCTACTTGCTCCCCACCCCCACCCTCCTCTAGCTTATCTCTCCACACTTCAGGCTCTCTGCCTTTATTCCTGATGAAGGGCTTTTGCTTGAAACGTCGATTTTGCTGTTTCTTAAAAGACAACCTATCCCATTCCGGGGACTAGTCTGGGTAATGTTCCTCCGATCTGCTTTATCTGCCCAGACATATCCTTCCATAAACAAGATGACCAACACAGCACTCCAAATGTAACCTCACCTGTGCCTTACATCACTGAAACATAATCTCACTTTTAAAATCAGCTCACTTTGTAATAAAATCCCACTAGCTTTCCTGATTACTTGCTGTGTCTGCACACTAACCTACTGTGACTCATGCACCAGGGCACTTAGATGCCTCTGCATCTCAGAGCTCTGCAACCTCTTCCCTTTTAGATAACATGCCTCTATTTTTTAGATTTTCTGCCAAAATGGACAATTATGTTGCGGCTGTACAGGACATTGGTTAGGCCACTGTTGGAATATTGCATGCAATTCTGGTCTCCTTCCTATCGGAAAGATGTTGTGCAACTTGAAATGGTTCAGAAAAGATTGACAAGGATGTTGCCAGGGTTGGAGGATATGAGCTATAGGGAGAGGCTGAACAGGCTGGGGCTGTTTTCCCTGGAGCATCGAAGGCTGAAAGGTGACCTTATAGAGGTTTACAAAATTATGAGGGGCATAGATAGGGTAAATAGTCAAAGTCTTTTCCCTGGGGTCAGGGAGTCCAGAACTAGAGGGCATAAGTTTAGGGTGAGAGGGGAAAGATATAAAAGAGACCTAAGGGGCAACCTTTTCACACACAGGGTGGTACGTGTATGGAATGAGCTGCCAGAGGAAGTGGTGGAGGCTGGTAAAATTGCAACATTTAAGAGGCATTTGGATGGGTATATTAATAGGAAGGGTTTGGAGGGATATGGGCTGGGTGCTGGCAGGTGGGACTAGATTGGGTTGGCCTGGACGAGTTGGACTGAACGGTCTGTTTCCATGCTGTACATCTCTATGACTCTAAGTGCACCCTTTCCTATGTCCCAGATCTTTGCCCCCTCACTCGGTCTATCCCTCTCCCTTCGCAGCCTCCTAACATCCTCTTCATAACTCACTTCTAGAGTTCTCTATGAATCAGCAGGAACTTTGGTGACAACGTTTGAACCCTTTCACCCCAAACATATCTATAAATTGTAAAGAGATGAGGTTCTAGCACTGAGCCCTGTGGGACACCACATGAGACATCCTGCCCATTTATTGCTGCTCTCTGCTTCCTGTTACCAACCTTCTCCCTGTCAGTCTATGACTCCCTACACCATGAGTTTATCTTTCACACAATAGCCTTTGATGTGGCATCTTATCACATTTCCTGGAACAATATATCCACTGGTTCCGCCTTATCTATAGCATAAATGGAGGGGAATGACCGAAGGTGGTGTGAGAACAGGGATGGGGAGAGTGTGAGAGAAGGGGGAGGGGAGGGTGTGAGAAGAGGGATGGGGAGAGTGTGAGAGAAGGGGGAGGGGAGGGTGTGAGAGGAGGGGGATGGGGACGGTGTGAGAAGAGGGATGGGGAGAGTGTGAGAGAAGGGGGTGGGGAGGGTGTGAGAGGAGGGGGATGGGGAGGGTGTGAGAAGAGGGATGGGGAGAGTATGAGAGAAGGGGGAGGGGAGGGGAGGGTGTGAGAGGAGAGGGATGGGGAGGGTGTGAGGAGAGGGATGGGGAGTGTGTGAGTGAAGGGGAAGGGGAGGGTGTGAGAGGAGGGAGAGGGAAAGATGATAAAGGAGTGGGAGGGGACGATGTGTGTCCCCAAAGCCCATCAAGTGGACACAGAAACCTAGTTGAGATACTCCATTTTTCAGATGTTTGCCCTTCACTTAACCCATCTATATCCTCCTGTCACTCCTTTCCATCGTCTTCACAATCCAGTTCCTACACTGTACAGTTTGAATAGTTTGATTTATTGTTGTCACCTAAACCAAGGTACAGTGAAAAGTGGTGTTTTATGTGCTACATAGGCAGATTGAAGTGCATAAGGGTAGCAGAACAGAGTGTAGCACACAGTGTTACAGCTGCAGATAAGGTGCAGAGAGATCAGAATTAACATTTAAGAAGTCAGTTCACAAGTCTGATAACAGTGGGGAAGAAGCCATTCATGAATCTGTTCATACATGTCTTTTATGTCTTCTGCCCAACAGAAGAGGGTGAGAGAGAATATGTCTGGGTGGGAGGTAGGACCTTTGATTAGGTCAGTTGCTTTCCCGAGGCACTGGGGACATAGATGGAGTCAGTGAATGGAAGGCTGCTTTGCGTGATTGACTGGGCTATGTTGATGACTCTCTGTAGTTTCCTGTGGTCTTGGGAACAGAAGTGATGCATCCAGATAGGATGCTTTTTAGGGTGCATTTATAAAAATTGGTAAGAGTCTTTATGAACATGCTGAATTGCCTTAGTCACACGGTGGCTCTGCTGCCTCACAGCGGCAGGGACCCGGGTTCAATTCCTGCCTCGGGCAAGTATCTGTGTAGAGTTTGCAGATTCTCCCTGTGTCTGTGTGGGTTCTGGTTTCCTCCTACAGTACAAAGATGTGCAGGTTAGTTAATTGGTCATGCTAAAATTGCCCATAGTGTTAGGTGCATCATCCAGGGGTGAATGTAGGGGAATGGGTCTGGGTGGGTTGCTCTTCAGAGGATTGGTGTGGACTTGATGGGCTGAAGGGCCTGTTTCCACACTGTAAGGAATCTAAAAAAATAACCTCCTGAGGAAGTAGAGATGCTGCTGTGTTTTCTTGACCATCACTTCAATATGGGTGGACCAGGACAGATTTTTGGTGATCATCACTCTGGGAACTTGACACTGTCAACCATCTCCACCTCAGGACCACTGATGCTGACAGGGACATGCCCTCCACTCTGCCCCCTGAAGTCAATGACCAGCTCCTTCATTTTGCTGATGCTGATGGAGAGATTGTTGTTGTTACACCATACCGCTAACCACTCCATCTCTTTCCTGTACTCTCATTGTTGTGTTGACAGTTGAACCAGTCTCATTTGCCGGTGTCTGGCCCTTATCCTTATAAATCTTTCCTATCAATGTACCTGGGAGAAAGTGAGGACTGCAGAAACTGAAGATCAGAGTTGAGAGTGTGGTGCTAAAAAGCCCAGGTCAAGCAGCATCTAAGGAGCAGGAAAATTGACATTTCAGGCATAAGCCCTTCAATAGGAATGAGGCTCATGGGCTGGGGTGCTGGGAAATAAATGAGAGGGGGGTGTGGGGTTGGGGGGGGGGGAAGATAGCTCAGAATGTGACAGGTAGATGAAAGTGGAGAAGAAGGTAATAGGTCAGAGAAGAGGGTGGAGTGGATAGATGGGAAAGGTGATGGACAGGTCAGGAGGGCGGTGCCAAATTGGAGGTTTGGGGATTGGGATAATGTCAGGAGGGCGGTAACATTATCCCAGTCCCAAGCCTCAACTCTGCTATTCACCTTATTTATGCCCCTCAAGTTTTCATAAATCTAATAAAGTCACCCCTCAGCCTCCTATGTTCCAGGGGAAAAAAAAGACCCAGCCTATCAGTCTCCTCTTATGACTCAAACCTTCCAGTCTCGGTAACATCCTTGTAAATTGTTTTTGTGCCCTTTCCAGTTTAATAGCGTCCTTCCCTTTAGCAGGGCAACCAGAATTGTACACAACACACCAAATGTGGTCTTACCAATGTCTTGTACAGCTGTAACACGACATGCCAGCTCCTGTACTCAATGTTCTGGTCTATGAAGGCAAGTGTGCCAAGTGTCTTCTTCACTACCCTGTCTACCTGTGTTGCCACTTTCAGTGAACTGCATACCTGCACCCTAGGTCTCTGTTTGATAATATTCCCCAGAGCCATACCATTAGCTGTGTACGTCCTGCCTTGAAAATGTGTTGCTGGTTAAAGCACAGCAGATCAGGCAGCATCCAAGGAACAGGAGATTCGACGTTTCGGGCCAGAGCCCTTCATCAGGAATCTGGCCCGAAACGTCGAATTTCCTGCTCCTTGGATGCTGCCTGACCTGCTGTGCTTTAACCAGCAACACATTTTCAGCTCTGATCTCCAGCATCTGCAGACCTCACTTTTAACTCTAAGTCCTGCCTTGGTTTCTTTTACCAAAATGCAACACCACTATCCCTTTTGGAAGACGTGAGACAAACCAGGTAGGTGTCTGGGGACAGGTCAGCCAGTCAAGGCCTGGGAGTGAGAATGGAAGGAGAGCTTAACTGACTCAGTTCCTCATCAATGACTCACAGTCCATGTCACAGTGACAAACAACATCACAAAGGCAGGGCAGGAAGAGACTTTTGCAATGACCTAGCCCTCCCTGTCTCAGTTCTGAGATGTGGAGGGGCCGGTGTTAAACTAGAGTGGACAAAGTTAAGAATCACCTGGTGGTATTGTGTGATTTTTAACTCAGTTCTGAGACACATCTGTGTCAGTCTGTGTCTGGCATTGCCATAGGCACAGACCATATTGGGAAACCCTTCCTGTCCTCCTTTGTTCTTCAGAAGTTTTTAAAACAAAGAGGGTCATGGATAGGGTGAAAATTCAAGGTCTTTTACACAGGCTGAGGGGGTAAAAAAAAACGAGAGGGCATACGCTTAAAGTGAAAGGGGAAACATTTAAAAGGGACCTAGGGGAGAGGTGGTGGTGAGCGTATGGAATGAACCATCAGAGGAAGTGTTAGGGGCTGGGACAATGACAACATTTAAAAGGCAGCTGGATGGGTATATTAGTACGAAAGGTTTAGAGAGATAAGGTTTAGAGAGCCCTTCCTGATGAAGGGCTCTGGCCCGAAACATCGAATTTCCTGTTCCTTGGATGCTGCCTAACCTGCTGTGCTTTAACCAGCAACACATTTTCAGCTTAGAGAGATATGGGCCAAATGCTGGCAAAATAACTAGGTTAACTTAGAATATCTGGTTGGTATGGACAAGTTGGACCAAAGGGTTTATTTCCGTGCTGTAAATATCTATGACTCTATGAGATGTGAGCATCACCGGCTGGGCTGACATTTAGATCACATCCTGAACTGCCCCCTTGAGCAGCTGTAGTATGTGTGAGACAAGGGCACCCTAGTCACCATTAGGGGAGGGAGATCCAGCATTTTGACCCGGCAACAGTGAAGGGATGGCCTGTATTGTTTCAGTGCGTTTGTGCTGCTCATGGGAGAACGTGCAGACGTTGGTGTCCCCCTGAGTCCATTGCCCTCATGGCTACTAAGCATTTTCTATTTAATCAAATGCTTGCAGCTGAATCCAGGACGGAAGGGTTTGCACTGGCCTGGCGCCTTTCACCAGCTCCTGCTTCAGACGTGCAGTCACTGTTGAGAAGTGGGCAAGACAGCAACTCCTACAAGCTGCAATGCTTTAAGTGATCTGGATTATTCGCATGGGTCTGAGGGAATAAATATGGAGCATTATCCCTCACACACTGCTTCCGCATTGACCCTGTATATCCCCCAAGGCATCCCCCCTCCTTCTGACAGTGGCAGAGTGGGGGGGAATGCGGGGAAGGGTTAGAGATTTAACTACTTTCATCATGGCTCTGCTACTGTTTAGGGAGAAGAGTTGAAAGGTCAGGCAGAGGTAGCAAATTACACACGCCAAATTTCTTCCTCACCCAGCATCGAAAGCAGTTGGCCAATTAATCCAATTCTGTGCAGGAGTAAATCACCGCAGATGCTGGAATCTGTACTGAAAACAAAAAATGCTGGAGATCACAGCAGGTCAGGCAGCATCCACGGACAGAAAGCAAGCTAATGTTTTGAGTCGAGGTGACTCATCGTCGGAAAGTCAGCTAAACTTGAAATATTAGCTTTCTTTCTCTACATAGATGCTGACCGACCCACCGTGATCTCCAGCATTTTTAGTTTTCAATCCAATTCAGTGCTGAGGGAGTGGGCACTGTCAGAGGGTCAGTGCTGAGGGAGTGGGCACTGTCAGAGGGTCAGTGCTGAGGGTGTGGGCACTGTCAGAGGGTCAGTGCTGAGGGAGTGCCGCACTGTCAGAGGGTCAGTGCTGAGGGAGTGGGCACTGTCAGAGGGAGTGGGCACTGTCAGAGGGTCAGTGCTGAAGGAGTGGGCACTGTCAGAGGGTCAGTGCTGAGGGAGTGGGCACTGTCAGAGGGTCAGTGCTGAGGGAGTGGGCACTGTCAGAGGGTCAGTGCTGAGGGAGTGCTGCACTGTCGGAGGGTCAGTGCTGAAGGAGTGGACACTGTCAGAGGATCAGTGCTGAGGGAGTGGGCACTGTCAGAGGGTCAGTGCTGAGGGAGTGCCGCACTGTCGGAGGGTCAGTGCTGAAGGAGTGGGCACTGTCAGAGGATCAGTGCTGAGGGAGTGGGCACTGTCAGAGGGTCAGTGCTGAGGGAGTGCCGCACTGTCGGAGGGTCAGTGCTGAAGGAGTGGGCACTGTCAGAGGGTCAGTGCTGAGGGAGTGGGCACTGTCGGAGGGTCAGTGCTGAGGGAGTGGGCACTGTCAGAGGGTCAGTGCTGAGGGAGTGGGCACTGTCAGAGGGTCAGTGCTGAGGGAGTGCCACACTGTCGGAGGGTCAGTGCTGAGGGAGTGGGCACTGTCAGAGGGTCAGTGCTGAGGGAGTGGGCACTGTCGGAGGGTCAGTGCTGAGGGAGTGGGCACTGTCAGAGGGTCAGTGCTGAGGGAGTGCCGCACTGTCGGAGGGTCAGTGCTGAGGGAGTGGGCACTGTTGGACGGTCAGTGCTGAGGGAGTGTTGCATTGTCGGAGGGTCAGTGCTGAGGGAGTGGGCACTGTCGAAGGGTCAGCACTGAGGGAGTGGGCACTGTCAGAGGGTCAGTGCTGAGGGAGTGGGCACTGTCAGAGGGTCAGTGCTGAGGGAGTGGGCACTGTCAGAGGGTCAGTGCTGAGGGAGCGGGCGCTGTCGGAGGGTCAGTGCTGAGGGAGTGGGCACTGTCGGAGGGTCAGTGCTGAGGGAGTGTTGCATTGTCGGAGGGTCAGTGCTGAGGGAGTAGGCACTGTCGAAGGGTCAGCACTGAGGGAGTGGGCACTGTCAGAGGGTCAGTGCTGAGGGAGTGTTGCACTGTCAGAGGGTCAGCACTGAGGGAGTGGGCACTGCCAGAGATCAGTGCCGAGGGAGTGGGCACTGTCAGAGGGTCAGCACTGAGGGAGTGGGCACTGCCAGAGATCAGTGCCGAGGGAGTGGGCACTGTCGGAGGGTCAGTGCTGAGGGAGTGTTGCATTGTCGGAGGGTCAGTGCTGAGGGAGTAGGCACTGTCGAAGGGTCAGCACTGAGGGAGTGGGCACTGTCAGAGGGTCAGTGCTGAGGGAGTGTTGCACTGTCAGAGGGTCAGCACTGAGGGAGTGGGCACTGCCAGAGATCAGTGCCGAGGGAGTGGGCACTGTCAGAGGGTCAGCACTGAGGGAGTGGGCACTGCCAGAGATCAGTGCCGAGGGAGTGGGCACTGTCGGAGGGTCAGTGCTGAGGGAGTGTTGCATTGTCGGAGGGTCAGTGCTAAGGGAGTGGGCACTGTCAGAGGGTCAGTGCTGAGGGAGTGTTACATTGTCACTGGCCCCATCATTTGATCAGACTTCAAACCGAACCCAGACATCCCTCCTCCACAACACACACCCACCAAGAAATAACTGAAAGGAAACAGCTGTGTATATGAATACGAAGGGTCTGGAGGAATATGGGGTGGGTGCTGGCAGGTGGGATTAGAGTGGGTTGGGATATCTGGTCAGCATAGACAGGTTGGACCAAAGGATCTGTTTCCATGCTGTACATCTCCATGACTCTCTATGACAAGTTGCTAACCAGCCTCAGTTTAACACACAGAAGGGTTTTGTGATCAGTGGGGTTTTGCTGCCCCCTGCCAACAGCATAATGTCACAACAGTTTGGTAACAGCTCATTTTGCAATTGGCACTCATGTATCTGGCGAAAATCTGCCTTTGAAATTTAGTTTAATTTTAACTTTTAACATCTTTAAGCACATTACATTCGTGAAATGTTTACTCACCCACCCGAGGGTAAAAAAGAGGGATGTTCACGGATGATTGCACAGTGTTCATTCCTGACTCCTCAAACACTGACAAAAATACACTGCAGCTGCCTGACTTGCTGTGTTCTTCCAGCCCTCTGTCCATTTCCTCAGATACTGAAGCAGTTCATGTACAACTGCCGAAGATCTGGACAATATCCAGCCTTGGGCTGACAAGCAGCAAGTAACATTCGCTTTACACAAATGCCAGGCAATGACCATTGTGACAAAGCTGTTCCTACAACAACGTTCTGTAGTCCTCGGATTTTTTTTTCCCGAAGTGTTACACGAAGCAGAGTTGTCGAAACGTCTGGCTTGATCCACCTGTAGAAGCTTTTAAGTTTAAAAAATAACGCATACAATGAAAGGGGAATGGCCAGTTCTCCCAGCTCAGCTTTTCTCTGGTCTGGTTTGGTTTGGGTTTTAAGTATCTGGCTGTTCTGAGCAAACAGTCAGTCAGTTTGTTGAGGCTACTAGTCAAAAACAGCTACATGGAAGGTGTTCCACCCTGAATCTCTCTGATATCTCTCCTGTCAGACCTTGTGCTTGATTTTACATTTTTGCCAAGGGGTGTTTATGGGGATGTTGCAAGAGGAACATGGGAATTTGGAAAAGCATCATTAAGTTGGGCGGCACGGTGGTTAGCACTGCTGCCTCACAGCGCCAGAGCCTCGGGTTCGATTCCTGCCTCAGGCGACTCTCTGTGTGGAGTTTGCACGTTCTCCGTGTCTGCGTGGGTTTCCTCCGGGTGCTCCGGTTTCCTCCCACAGTCCAAAAATGTGCAGGTTAGGTGAATTGGCCATGCTAAATAGCCATGTGGGCGGCACGGTGGCAGTGGGCGGCACGGTGGCACAGTGGTTAGCACTGCTGCCTCACAGCGCTGAGACCCGGGTTCAATTCCCGACTCAGGCGACTGACTGTGTGGAGTTTGCACATTCTCCCCGTGTCTGCGTGGGTTTCCCCCGGGTATTCCGGTTTCCTCCCACAGTCCAAAGATGTGCGGGTCAGGTGAATTGGCCATGTTAAATTGCCCGTAGTGTTAGGTAAGGGGGAAATGTAGGGGTCTGGGTGGGTTGCGCTTCGGCGGGTCGGTGTGGACTTGTTGGGCCGAAGGGCCTGTTTCCACACTGTAAGTAATCTAATCTAAAAGTTGGGCTTTTAGATAGATTAAGCTATTCTATATTCTGTTTTCTTTTGTTTCTATTTCATTCGGTAATCTTGCAAATAAATTCTGTTTTGCTTAAAACTAAGGGGTTGTGTCAGCTGCCATCACTACTGGAATATTCACTTTACACCAGATTAAAACAACTGGAAAAGTTAGAGTTTGGGCTACTTTGTTGAAATGTTTTGAGGGGCCTGGTCCGTAAAACTATCACCAGTAAGAGACAATCTAACCACTACCCCTTGACATTCCAAGGTGCTACCATCAATGAATTCCCCAGTATCAATATCCTGGAGTTATCACTGACCAGAAACTCAACTGAACTTGTCATAGAAACACTGCAGCAGGACTGTGATGGAATATTTCCCATTGGCCTAGAAGGGTGCAGCTCAAAACAACACTCAAGAAATTCAACTCCACCCAAGACAAAGCAGCCCACTTGATTAGCACCATATGCAAAACATCCACTCTCTCCACCACTGATGTGCAGTAACAGCAGTGTATACCGACTACACGACGTACTGAAGAAATGCATCAAAGATCCTTAAACTTCCAACCATAAGGACAAAGGCTGGATATACGGGAAACGACTTCCCCAGCACATTCCCCACCATGGCGCTCACCATCCTGACTTGGAAATATATTGCCGTTCCTTCACTGTTGCTGGGTCAAAATCCTGGAATTCCCTCCGTAACGGGCATCATGGACTTACCTGCATGTGGACTGCATAGTTCGAGGCAGCAGCATGCCACCACAATCTCAAAGGCGTCGAGGGACAAGCAATAAAATGCTGGACAGACAGCAGTCTCGGCGTCCGACAAGTGAATATAAAAAAAATCCATTTCCAGAATTTTCTCAGAAAGGTGGTATCTCTGACAGCACGGCACACCTGCAACGACAAATTACAACATCTCACATCGTTTATTGTCCCCATTTCGCACGAACCAATCTCTTTGACAATTGGCTTACCTGTGATCGCATTCCTGGGACACCAGAAATCTCAAATGAAAATGTGGGATGCCCTTGGCTGGACCTGCAGAGAGGCAAACAGAGTTACCACCCCAGTTCCACAATTTTTTATCAGGACTGGTAATGTCCCAATAAGACAGGTTTGGAATGCTGCCAATGTTGTTTTTCACTCTTCTCCTTCTGTTATCTCATTTATCGACTGCCTCCTGATACCTGGGGAGTACGGTGATGTAGTGGGTACGGTGATGTCACTGGGTTAGCAACCCTAACACGAAGGAGGAGAAAGTGAGGACTGCAGATGCTGGAGATCAGAGCTGAAAATGTGTTGCTGGAAAAGCGCAGCAGGTCAGGCAGCATCCAAGGAGCAGGAGAATCGACGTTTCGGGCATAAGCCCTTCTTCAGGATTCCAAACACATTTTCAACCCTAACACTAACCCTAATCCCACCGCCCCATGGCTGAACATTTCAACTCCCCCTCCCACTCTGCTGAGGACATGCAGGTCCTGAGCCTCCTCCACCGCCACTCCCTCACCACCCAACGCCTGGAGGAAGAACGCCTCATCTTCCGCCTCAGAACACTTCAACCCCGGGCATCAATGTGGACTTCACCAGTTTCCTCATTTCCCCTCCCCCCACCTTACCCCAGTTCTAACCTGCCAGTTCAGCACTGTCCCCATCACCTGTCCTATCTGCCAATCTTCCTTCCCACCAATCTGCTCCACCCTCCTCTCCGACCTATCACCTTTATCCCCACCTCCATCCACCTATTGCACTCTAAGCTAGCTTCTCCCCAGCCCCACCCCCCCCCCCCCCCTCCCATTTACCTCTCCACTCCAGGGGCTCCCAGCCTCATTCCTGATGAAGGGCTTTTGCCCGAAATGTCAATTTTGCTGCTCCTCGGATGCTGTGCTTTTCCAGCACCACTAATCTTGAGTCCAGAAGCCCAGACTAATTCTCTGGGACAAAATCTTGCCCTGCCAGATAGTGAGGGATTAAATTCAATCGAGCACAATCTGGAATTAAGCATTTTCACTGCAAACCCCAACATTAACTTTCAATTCCAGATTTTACTGAAAGCAGTGGAAATACTTGTCAGTTTTTATAAAAATCCACCTGGTTCATCGGTATCCCTTAAAGGTGAAGAGAAACTGTTGTTTGTGTTGGGGCTGGGGGAGATGACAGAAGTAGTGAGGGAGTGTAGGGGCTGGAGCAGGAGACAGAGATAGGGAGGGGGTGTAGGGGGCTGTAGGAGGGGACAGAGATAGGGAGGGGGTGTAGGGGGCTGGAGGAGGTGACAGAGATAGGGAGGGGGTGTAGGGGGCTGGAGGAGGTGACAGAGATAGGGAGGGGATGTAGGGGCTGGAGGAGGTGACAGAGATAGGGAGGGGGTGTAGGGTGCTGGAGGAGGTGACAGGGATAGGGAGGGGGAGTAGGGGCTGGAGGAGGTGACAGAGATAGAGAGGGCGTGTAGGGGGCTGGAGGAGGTGACAGAGATAGGGAGGGGAGTAGGGGCTGGAGGAGGTGACAGAGATAGGGAGGGGGTGTTTGGGGCTGGAGGAGGTGACGGACATAGGGAGGGGGTGTAGGGGGCTGGAGGAGGTGACAGAGATAGGGAGGGGGTAGGGACTGGAGCAGGAGACAGAGATGGGGAGGGGATGTAGGGGCTGGAGGAGGTGACAGAGATAGGGAGGAGGTGTAGGGGCTGGAGCAGGAGACAGAGATAGGGAGGGGGTGTAGGGGCTGGAGCAGGAGACAGAGATAGGGAGGGGGTGTAGGGGCTGGAGCAGGAGACAGAGATAGGGAGGGGGTGTAGGGGCTGGAGCAGGAGACAGAGATAGGGAGGGGGTGTAGGGGCTGGAGCAGGAGACAGAGATAGGGAGGGGGTGTAGGGGCTGGAGCAGGAGACAGAGATAGGGAGGGGGTGTAGGGGCTGGAGCAGGAGACAGAGATGGGGAGGGGATGTAGGGGCTGGAGGAGGTGACAGAGATAGGGAGGAGGTGTAGGGGCTGGAGCAGGAGACAGAGATAGGGAGGGGGTGTAGGGGCTGGAGCAGGAGACAGAGATAGGGAGGGGGTGTAGGGGCTGGAGCAGGAGACAGAGATAGGGAGGGGGTGTAGGGGCTGGAGCAGGAGACAGAGATAGGGAGGGGGTGTAGGGGCTGGAGCAGGAGACAGAGATAGGGAGGGGGTGTAGGGGCTGGAGCAGGAGACAGAGATAGGGAGGGGGTGTAGGGGCTGGAGCAGGAGACAGAGATAGGGAGGGGGTGTAGGGGCTGGAGCAGGAGACAGAGATAGGGAGGGGGTGTAGGGGCTGGAGGAGGGGACAGAGATAGGGAGGTGTGTGTAGAGGCTGGAGGGGGGTAGAGGTGGGAGGTGGGTGTAGTGTCTGGAAGGGGGGGTGTAGGGGCGGGAGGAGGGGACAGAGATAGGGAGGTGTGTGTAGAGGCTGAAGGGGGGGGTAGAGGTGGGAGGTGGGTGTAGTGTCTGGAAAGGGGGGGTGTAGGGGCGGGAGGAGGTGACAGAGACAGGGAGGGGAGAGTACTGGAACCAGTTGCTCAGGGAATGAGGTTAGGAGAGGCTGCACAGAAGGGAACCGTTCGGCCCATTCTGTCCAGTCTATCCCCTTCCCCTCAACCCTCTCCCAGTGCCCTTCAGAAAGCCTCATTGGAGCCCTGCCTCGGCCGCCCTCTCAGGGGACTGTTAGCTGGGAAGGAGCCATTTCTCCTTGACCTTCTGCCTTCACCTTGGCCTTTCGTGTCCTCTTCTGTTCTAGAACCTTCCGCCAATGGGACTCACTTTGGGTCCAACCCCTTTTGTCCAAATGCCTCAAGTTTTTTTAAACAACTTTAACAAGTCTCTCCTCCATGGGGCACCCTCCATCAGCACTTCCCCCCTCCCCCCCATAGGAGCCCATTTTGTTTCAGGTTGTCCCCATCGTTGATGGCGTCGTCTTCTTCTAGAACACGCGCTCCTTTGGGCGGGAAACCGCGTCGAGCTGATTGGCTGCCCGGATGACGTCCTCCTATGGGTGGATGGCCGTGACGCAAGCTGATTGGCCAATCCGCGGCGCGTTCCGATTGATCGGCTGAGTCGCCGCGTTATGATTGGCGAGTCCCCGCTTTACCAGAGCGGCCCTGCTATTGGCCGGCAGCAGCGGCCGCGTTGTGATTGGCGGGACCGTTTTGCCAGGCCCGCCCATGCGATTGGTCGGCAGGCGGGGCCGCGGCCTGATTGGTGCGTCCCGGTAACCCCGGGCGCCCTGTGGGTTGGTCAGAATACGCAGCACGTTGGTGATTGGCGGGTCCCTGGAGCCAGCGGCGTTCTATTATTGGTCAGAGGGAGCGCCGCGTCATGACGAAGCCTGAGAGGAACAGTGCTCCGATTGGTTCACGCCGCGGTCGCTGATTGGTGCAGCACCCGCCCCCCTCCGCTGTGATTGGTCGGTCGGCCGGCAGCGGCGAAAGGGGGAGTGAGAGGTCAAGATGGCGCCCTTGCGGACAGTGAAGGTAAACGAGAGGGAGAGATGGTTGAGGTGGGAGTGAGGGGAAGCACAATATTAACATCAGTGACAGCTTCAGCACTCCGGGTCTGCGAGAAGAGGAGAAGGGTTGCCGCCGAAAATGAAAGAAAACTCGTCTCAAGGTGGTGGGGTGTGCTAAACCTAATCCCGAGGTCAAGGGTCAAAGGTCACACGGATGTCAACACAGGTCATTCTATTGGGTCCAGGAGGTGAATTTTTCAACCTCTAGATCTCCCAGAAACTCGAGGAAGGGGTTGAAGGGCTTCCCGTTTCTGTGTTACAGACTCCAAGAAGAGGCTGAATGGCCTCCTCCTGTTCCTGTGGAACAGGCGTGAGGCCATTACTGCACATCTGTCCCTTTGGATGTTCAACAGCCCTCAGTCTCTATTGGAAGGAGAAAAAGAGAAGAGTTAAGGTTTTCCTGTGTGTCCCCGGGTGGATATTCATCCTCAGCTAACATCAAGAATACAGGAGAGATGATTTGGTTGCTGTGATGTTGTTATTGTGTGATGATATTATGTATGTTTCAGCTATCATCTTTCTGATAACAATGCTACAGGTAAAAAAACATTCCTTTGGCTGTGACAAGCTTTGGAATAGAGCCTCAGGCTACTGGGAAGGGATTCAAACCTACAATCTTCTGTATGGGTGGTAGGAGTGAGACCCCAATGTCTGAGTTCAGCGCAGTAACTATCGAAAGCTGTCGCTTAAAGTTGTGTTTCCACTGCTCTTATTGGGTATCTTTGCCCACAGGGTTTGGTGGGATTGGTGACAGGAGGGGCTTCTGGACTCGGCCGAGCAACCGTTGAGAGGCTGGTGCAGCAAGGAGTGAGAGCCGTGATTGTGGACCTACCGACATCGGAAGGAGCCAGTGTAGCCCAGGCACTGGGCGAGAATTGTGCTTTTGCACCAACCGATGTAAGGACAGCAAGCACTCCCCCCACCCCCTCCAGCTGATGGGGATTGACTCCACAAGAGCGTTGGGAGGGTATTGTTATGAATGTGATAGATGAGCGCTCCATGAGTAGAGTTTCCATCAACACTGACCCCCTTTCTGACAGTGCAGCGCTCACTCCCTTGATGGTGTGGTGCTCCCTCAGCACTGACCACCCCCGACGGTGCAGCGCTTCCTCGGCACTGACCCTCTGATTTTGTTGTACAGGCCCCTCGGGTCCCTTTTAAAACTTTGCCCTCCCACCTTTATCCGAAAATCGAAGGTTTATTTGTGAAGTTTTTTTTTCCTCATTAACTAAGTTGTTTGGCGTGCAAACAATTAACTCAACTCCACACCCCCTCGATGTGTGTCACTCAGGTGTGATGTGTGGGGGTGTGGCTCAGCACTGGTAGGCCTCAATTCTGTTTCGGGGCCCCGTTTTACTCTCGGTGTGTCCGCCGTTTGGTAAGATTGTTTAAAGTTTCACCATCATTTGCTCTGAAATTATAAAATTTCTGATTTTCCAAAGCCAGCCGGTCCCGAGCATTTCGGATAAAGTAACTTGTACTCTCTGATGTGTTGTCAGGGATTTGTGTAACTTGCTCCCCAGCACAGTCAGCAATATAGCTGGGCCAGTCAAGTGGTTAAAGGGCCCGAACGCTATGCTGGCTGGAGAGAGTCAATGCCTCGCCCTGGCTTTACATTGCCTTCCTCTCAGGTCACATCGGAGGCAGACGTCAAAAGTGCCGTGGCCCTGGCGAAGGAGAAATTTGGTCGCCTGGACATCGCAGTGAACTGTGCAGGCATTGCAGTGGCAGTGAAAACCTACAACTTCAAGAAGGACATTCCTCACAGTCTCGAGGACTTCCAGCGAGTGATCAATGTGAGCGGGGAATGATCACAGGAGGATTTAACATGTGGGGAAATTCAAAGGGTGTGGGGAGTTGGGGGAGACGTTGGTTGGAGTAGTCACAGATTTGTACAGCACAGAAACAGACCCTTTGGTCTGATTCGTCCATGTCCACCAGATAACCTAAAGTAATCTAGTCCCATTTGCCAGCACTTGGCCCTACATCCCTGTAAACCTTTCCTGCTCAGATACCCATCCAGATGCCTTTTAAATGTTGTCATTGTAACCAGCCTCCATTACTTCCTTTGGCAGCTTATTCCATACATGAACCATCCTCTGCGTGAAAAAGTTGCCCCTCAGATCACTTTTAAAACTTTGCCCTGCCACCTTAAACCTATGTCCTCTAGTGTTGGAGTGCCCCATCCCAGAGAAAATACCTTGTCTATTTATCCTATCCATGCCCCTCATGATTTTATACACCTCTATAAGGTCACCCCTCAGACTCCGATGCTTCAGAGAAAACAGCCCCTGTAGCTCAAACCCTCCATTCCTCGCAACGTCCTCGTAAATCTTCTCTGAACCTTTTCAAGTTTTGCAACATCCTCCCTATAGGAGGGAGACCAGAATTGAACGCAGTATTCCAATAGTGGCCTAAGCAATGTCCTGTATAGTTCAATATGACTTTCAACTCCTACACTCAATTACTGTTCAATAAAGGAAAGTGTACCTAATGACGCCTTCGCTATCCTATCTACCTGTGACTCCATTTTCAGGGAACTGTGAACCTGCACTCCAAGGTCTCTTTTGTTCAGCAACGCTGTCCAGCGCCTTACTATTAAGTAAATAAGTCTTGCCCTGATTTGTCTTTCCAAAATGTAGCACCTCACATTTTACTGAATTAAACTCCATCTGCCACTCCTCAGCCCATTGGCCCATCTGGTCAAGGTCCTATTGTACTCTGAGGTCACCTTCCGTACTGTCCACTACCTCCAGTTTTGGTGTCGTACGAACTTACTAACCTTACCTCCTACGTTCAGATCCAAATCGTTTACATAAACGTTGAATCATCAGTGGACCCAGCACCAATCCTTGTGGCACTCCACTGGTCTCAGGCCTCCAAGCTGAAAAACAACCCTCCACCACCACCCTGCCTTCTACCTTAGAGCCACTTCTGTATCCAAATGGCTAGTTCTCCCTGTATCCCACGTGGCCTAACCTTGCTAACCAGCCTACCATGAGGACTTCTGTCAAAAGCCTCACTGAGGTGCATTTAGATCACGACACCTCTCTGCTCTCGGCAATCTTTGTTACTTCTTATTAAAGGATGTGGGCCGTGAAGAGAAGGGATTGAGATCATGCTGGGTAGGATGTGGGGAATGAAGAGGGAGACGTGAGATTACGCTGGGTGGGATATGAAAAAGTGTGGAGAGTGAGAGGGGAGAGTTAAGTTATGCTGGGTGGGATATTGAAGGGTGTGGGGACTGAGGGGGGAAAGTGAAAGGTGTGGGAAGTGAGGGGGGAGAGTGAGATTACGCTGGGTGGGATATTGAAGGGTGTGGGGAGAGTGAGGGGGAGAGTGAGGTTAAGCTGGGTGGGATATTGAAGGGTGAGGGGGAGAGTGAGATTACGCTGGGTAGGATATTGAAGGGTGTGGGGAGTGAGGGGGAGAGTGAGATTACACTGGGTGGGATATTGAAGGGTGTGGGGAGAGTGAGGGGGAAGAGTGAGATTACACTGGGTGGGATATTGAAGGGTGAGGAGAGTGAGGGGGAGAGTGAGATGACGCTGGGTGGGATATTGAAGGGTGTGGGGAGAGTGAGATGACGCTGGGTGGGATATTGAAGGGTGTGGGGAGAGTGAGATGATGCTGGGTGGGATATTGAAGGGTGTGGGGAGAGTGAGGGGGAGAGTGAGATGACGCTGGGTGGGATATTGAAGGGTGTGGAGAGAGTGGGATTAGACTGGGTGGGACAGTGAAGGGTGTGGGGAGAGTGGGATTAGACTGGGTGGGACAGTGAAGGGTGTGGGGAGAGTGGGATTAGACTGGGTGGGACATTGAAGGGTGTGGGGAGAGTGAGGGGGAGAGTGGGATTAGACTGGGTGGGACATTGAAGGGTGTGGGGAGAGTGGGATTAGACTGGGTGGGACATTGAAGGGTGTGGGGAGAGTGGGATTAGACTGGGTGGGACATTGAAGGGTGTGGGGAGAGTGAGGGGGAGAGTGGGATTAGACTGGGTGGGACATTGAAGGGTGTGGGGAGGGCCCTTGTGGCACAGTGGAAGTGGCCCTATGTCTGACTGGTGAAATTTGGGTTCATGGCCCCCCCCCCCCGCTCCAGGTGTGTGTTATACCACCTCTCATCGATCCATCAGGCAGCATCGATATCGGAATGTGGGGCTGGGGAACAAGAGGAACAGCGACCGGATCGTGGGTGTGGTTTGGGGGGGCGTTTGGCCTGAGTCTCACTGCCGGTTTCTCTTGTCCCCGGTCAGGTAAACATCGCAGGAACCTTTAATGTGATTCGCCTAGCTGCTGCCGAGATGGGCCGGAATGAACCAGATCCAGACGGTCAGCGGGGTGTCGTTGTGAACACAGCTAGTGTGGCCGCCTACGATGGACAGGTAACTTACCTCGATCCTCACTCCCAGCCCTTGCCTTTTCCTAGTCGCCCATCGTGTATCCCCTGGGTGCCTGCTGGTGTTTAGGGCAACGGAGGAAAGGATACCGCATGAACCCAGCCTGATGGGCAACGACACAGGCTTGGAGGTTTATTCATTCACGGGATCTGGGCATTGCTGGCTGGGCCCAGCATTTACTGGCCATCCCTAATTGCCCAGAGGGCAGTTAAGAGTCAAGACACATCACTGTGGGTCTGGAGTCACGTGTAGGCCAGGCCGTGTAAGGTTTCTTTTTTTTCTTTTCCTTTTTTTTCTCTTTTATTAGTGCTTATTTTTCCCCAGCACCCATGTTGTGTGTGAGACACAGTGAGAGACACAAAGTGCACGAATCTTTTATTCAATTTCCACCACCAGGAAGATAGGAAAACACCCGAGTGGCCTGTGACGAGCAGTGCCCTTCACATCAAAGGGCAATGCTGTGTGATCAAAACAGTGAAGGGGAGGGCAGGGACTACATCAAAATAGAGTTGGAGGGGGAAATGATGCACTCCACTCCCTGCGGCGCCCACCTCTCCCTGAACAACTCCAGGGTGTTGGTGGACACCGCGTGCTCCTTCTCCAAGGACACCCGGGCTAGGGTGATGGTTTCCTACTGTAAACGACATTAATGAACCTGATGGGTCTTTCCAACAATTGGCAATGGATTTGTCCTTAATGATTGCGACATGGACCTAGGATCCAGTGAAATGTTTTGTTTTGCGTGACAAAGTGTGTTAGGGAATGAGAACACAATGAGGAAGAGAGCGTTACGGCTGTACAGGAGGTAAGCGAAGAGCATGATCAATATTTAAATCTGAAATGTGACAGGTCCATTCCGATGTCTGATAACAGTGGGGAAGAAACCGTCCTTGAACCTGGTCGTCTGTGTATTCAAACCTTTCTATCTTCTGCCTGACAGAAGAGAGTGGGAGTGTGTATAACTGGGGTGGGAGGGGGGTCTTGATTATGTTAGCTGCTTTCCCAAGGCAGCAGAAATATAGTGGGTGTCGTAGAACGCTGGTTTGTGTGGTGGACTGGGCCGTGTTTGTGACTCTCTCTCGTTTCTTGCGATCTTGGGAAGAACGGTAGCCGTACCGTGCTGTGACGGATCCATTAAAAATTGGCCAGAGTCCCTTGTGGACACGCCGAATTCCCTTCGCCTCATGAGGAAGCAGAGACGTTGCTGTGCTTCGACGTATCACCACGGGACTCTTAATTCCAGGCTTTTATCGAATCCACGTTCCACCATCTGCCGTGGTGAGATTCGAACCTGGCACCCAGAATGTCACTAGGTCTCTGGGTCAGTTGTCGAGTGATCATACCGCTAGACCGTTGCCTCCCCTGTTAAAGAGAGATTAAGCAAAGGTACCGGCACGAACAGACTCCCGGCTGCCAGTGAACAGCACGTGCCATCATTTTGCGAGGAACCAGTCAGACCAGGGCTGGGACCACAACTCGGGGTCCCGTTATCGAAGGAATGATGTCCTTGGAGGCAGTCCAGAGAAGGTACTGATCCTGGGGGTGGAGGGACTGCCTGGTGAGGAGAGGTCGAGTTGGTTGGTTGGTTGGAGTTCAGAGGAATGAAAGGCTCCCTTATTGAACCACACTTGGGGGGACTTGGCGGGGGAAGGAGTTGTGAGGAGGTTGTTTTCCCCCTTGAGTGGGAGAGTCTCGGACAAAGGGGCCACCATCTCTGAGGAAGGCGTCGCCCATTGAAGAGCGAGACGGGGAGGAATTTCTTCTCTCTCCGAGGGGAGTGAATCTGTGGAATTCTTTACTGCAGAGGGCTGCGTCATTCAGCACATTCACGGCTGAGACCGACAGATTTTTAATCAGGAAGGGAATTGAGAGTTATTGGGGGAGAAAGCAGCAAATCTAATCACCCACAATCTCATAGAATGGTGGACAGGCTGGATGGGCTGAATGGCTTACTTCCACAATGCCACCCCCAACCTCCCACCGCGCAACGCCTTCTGGTCTCAACTCGGTGGGCAAAATGCGTACAGAAAGATCCCATTGAGAGAAGGCAACTGTGATGCAGGTGGATTTGTTTGATGTGATGTCATTGAGGGGAATCTGTTTAAGCCCCCCCCCCCCTTGACTTCCTGTTCGGGAGCGCTCGGCATCTTGGAGATCCACGTCAGAGGGTAATCGGGGAGAGGAGTGGGCAGGGTCACAGGCTTTTACCTGATCCTGAGGGGCACAGCCTCTGAGTGTGATATGTCAGGCCTATCAATCCGCTGCGTCTGTTACCCACGCTGCACGTGGTGGTGGGGGGGGCTTTACCCACACTGTACATGGTGGGGGGCTTTACCCACGCACGTGGTGGGGGGCTTTACCCACACTGTACATGGTGGGGGGCTTTACCCACACTGTACATGGTGGGGGGGCTTTACCCACACTACACGTGATGGGGGGGCTTTACCCACGCTGCACGTGATGGGGGGGGCTTTACCCACACTGTACATGGTGGGGGGGCTTTACCCACGCTGCACGTGGTGGGGGGCTTTACCCACACTGTACATGGTGGGGGGCTTTACCCACACTGCACATGGTGGGGGGGCTTTACCCACACTGTACGTGGTGGGGGGGGCTTTACCCACACTGTACATGGTGGGGGGGCTTTACCCACGCTGCACATGGTGGGGGGGGGCTTTACCCACACTGTACATGGTGGGGGGCTTTACCCACGCACGTGGTGGGGGGCTTTACCCACACTGTACATGGTGGGGGGCTTTACCCACACTGTACATGGTGGGGGGGCTTTACCCACACTACACGTGATGGGGGGGCTTTACCCACGCTGCACGTGATGGGGGGGGCTTTACCCACACTGTACATGGTGGGGGGGCTTTACCCACACTGCACATGGTGGGGGGGCTTTACCCACGCTGTACATGGTTGGGGGGGGCTTTACCCACGCTGTACGTGGTGGGGGGGGCTTTACCCACGCTGCACGTGGTGGGGGGGGGCTTTACCCACGCTGCACGTGGTGGGGGGGGGGCTTTACCCACGCTGCACGTGGTGGGGGGGGGGCTTTACCCACGCTGCACGTGGTGGGGGGGGGCTTTACCCACACTGCACGTGGTGGGGGGCTTTACCCACACTGCACGTGGTGGGGTGCTTTACCCACACTGTACGTGGTGGGGGGGGCTTTACCCACACTGTACATGGTGGGGGGGGCTTTACCCACACTGTACATGGTGGGGGGGCTTTACCCACACTGCACGTGGTGGGGGGCTTTACCCACACTACACGTGGTGAGGTGTTAGGGGAAAACGTGACTGACCGACCTAGAGCAGCTGTCAGAAACGTTGCCTGTTCGTCTGTCTATCTGTGGATTGGAAGCGTTTGACTCGACTTCTCTCTCTACTCCTCCCCCAAACCCCGGCTCCCCCACTTCCCCCCGATTCCAGGTCGGACAGGCAGCTTATTCAGCCTCTAAAGGTGGTATTGTGGGCATGACCCTTCCCATCGCCCGGGACTTGGCACCACAAGGGATCCGAGTGGTCACCATCGCACCAGGTACGCACCGTGGGTAGGGGCAAGCCGGATAAATGGTAACAATTGGTGAGAGTGGGATTAGACTGGGTGGGTATTAAAGGGAGTGGGGAGTGAGGGGGAGAGTGAGGTGAGACTGGGTGGGATATTAAAGGGAGTGGGGAGTGAGGGGGAGAGTGGGATTAGACTGGGTGGGATATTAAAGGGAGTGGGGAGTGAGGGGGAGAGTGAGGTGAGACTGGGTGGGATATTAAAGGGAGTGGGGAGTGAGGGTGAGAGTGGGATTAGACTGGGTGGGATATTAAAGGGAGTGGGGAGTGAGGGGGAGAGTGGGATTAGACTGGCTGGGATATTAAAGGGAGTGGGGAGTGAGGGGGAGAGTGGGATTAGACTGGGTGGGATATTAAAGGGAGTGGGGAGTGAGGGGGAGAGTGGGATTAGACTGGGTGGGATATTAAAGGGAGCGGGGAGTGAGGGGGAGAGTGGGATTAGACTGGGTGGGATATTAAAGGGAGCGGGGAGTGAGGGGGAGAGTGGGATTAGACTGGGTGGGATATTAAAGGGAGTGAGGAGTGAGGGGGAGAGTGGGATTAGACTGGGTGGGATATTAAAGGGAGTGAGGAGTGAGGGGGAGAGTGGGATTAGACTGGGTGGGATATTAAAGGGAGTGGGGAGTGAGGGGGAGAATGGGATTAGACTGGGTGGGATATTAAAGGGAGTGAGGAGTGAGGGGGAGAGTGGGATTAGACTGGGTGGGATATTAAAGGGAGTGGGGAGTGAGGGGGAGAGTGGGATTAGACTGGGTGGGATATTAAAGGGAGTGAGGAGTGAGGGGGAGAGTGGGATTAGACTGGGTGGGATATTAAAGGGAGTGGGGAGTGAGGGGGAGAATGGGATTAGACTGGGTGGGATATTAAAGGGAGTGAGGAGTGAGGGGGAGAGTGGGATTAGACTGGGTGGGATATTAAAGGGAGCGGGGAGTGAGGGGGAGAGTGGGATTAGACTGGGTGGGATATTAAAGGGAGTGAGGAGTGAGGGGGAGAGTGGGATTAGACTGGGTGGGATATTAAAGGGAGTGAGGAGTGAGGGGGGAGAGTGGGATTAGACTGGGTGGGATATTAAAGGGAGTGAGGAGTGAGGGGGAGAGTGGGATTAGACTGGGTGGGATATTAAAGGGAGTGGGGAGTGAGGGGGGAGAGTGGGATTAGACTGGGTGGGATATTAAAGGGAGCGGGGAGTGAGGGGGGAGAGTGGGATTAGACTGGGTGGGATATTAAAGGGAGCGGGGAGTGAGGGGGAGAGTGGGATTAGACTGGGTGGGTATTAAAGGGAGTGGGGAGTGAGGGGGAGAGTGGGATTAGACTGGGTGGGATATTAAAGGGAGCGGGGAGAGTGGGATTAGACTGGGTGGGATATTAAAGGGAGTGAGGGGGAGAGTGGGATTAGACTGGGTGGGATATTAAAGGGAGTGGGGAGTGAGGGGGAGAGTGGGATTAGACTGGGTGGGATATTAAAGGGAGTGAGGGGGAGAGTGGGATTAGACTGGGTGGGATATTAAAGGGAGCGGGGAGTGAGGGGGAGAGTGGGATTAGACTGGGTGGGATATTAAAGGGAGTGGGGAGTGAGGGGGAGAGTGAGGTGAGACTGGGTGGGATATTAAAGGGAGTGGGGAGTGAGGGGTGAGAGTGGGATTAGACTGGGTGGGATATTAAAGGGAGTGGGGAGTGAGGGGGAGAGTGGGATTAGACTGGCTGGGATATTAAAGGGAGTGGGGAGTGAGGGGGAGAGTGGGATTAGACTGGGTGGGATATTAAAGGGAGTGGGGAGTGAGGGGGAGAGTGGGATTAGACTGGGTGGGATATTAAAGGGAGCGGGGAGTGAGGGGGAGAGTGGGATTAGACTGGGTGGGATATTAAAGGGAGCGGGGAGTGAGGGGGAGAGTGGGATTAGACTGGGTGGGATATTAAAGGGAGTGAGGAGTGAGGGGGAGAGTGGGATTAGACTGGGTGGGATATTAAAGGGAGTGAGGAGTGAGGGAGAGTGGGATTAGACTGGGTGGGATATTAAAGGGAGTGGGGAGTGAGGGGGGAGAATGGGATTAGACTGGGTGGGATATTAAAGGGAGTGAGGAGTGAGGGGGGAGAGTGGGATTAGACTGGGTGGGATATTAAAGGGAGTGGGGAGTGAGGGGGGAGAGTGGGATTAGACTGGGTGGGATATTAAAGGGAGTGAGGAGTGAGGGGGAGAGTGGGATTAGACTGGGTGGGATATTAAAGGGAGTGGGGAGTGAGGGGGAGAATGGGATTAGACTGGGTGGGATATTAAAGGGAGTGAGGAGTGAGGGGGGGAGAGTGGGATTAGACTGGGTGGGATATTAAAGGGAGCGGGGAGTGAGGGGGAGAGTGGGATTAGACTGGGTGGGATATTAAAGGGAGTGAGGAGTGAGGGGGAGAGTGGGATTAGACTGGGTGGGATATTAAAGGGAGTGAGGAGTGAGGGGGGAGAGTGGGATTAGACTGGGTGGGATATTAAAGGGAGTGGGGAGTGAGGGGGAGAGTGGGATTAGACTGGGTGGGATATTAAAGGGAGTGGGGAGTGAGGGGGGAGAGTGGGATTAGACTGGTGGGATATTAAAGGGAGCGGGGAGTGAGGGGGGAGAGTGGGATTAGACTGGGTGGGATATTAAAGGGAGCGGGGAGTGAGGGGGAGAGTGGGATTAGACTGGGTGGGTATTAAAGGGAGTGGGGAGTGAGGGGGAGAGTGGGATTAGACTGGGTGGGATATTAAAGGGAGTGGGGAGTGAGGGGGAGAGTGGGATTAGACTGGGTGGGATATTAAAGGGAGCGGGGGAGAGTGGGATTAGACTGGGTGGGATATTAAAGGGAGTGAGGGGGAGAG